>NW_027366448.1:0-72332 GCF_046119375.1 Phyllobates terribilis
GAATCTTCTTTATCATGCTAGGATTAACAGGAAAAAGCTAAAAATTTCAGAATTGCACCGTGCAATGTGGAGATATTACTGTTTGTGCATTTACAATATTCATTGATTTTTGCCATTGAAAAACATGTTTTTCATATACCAGAAATGTTTGAAGCTACTGACTGAATGAAAGGAGCTGGCATCTCACTCTCTTTGAATCTTCTTTATCATGCTAGGATTAGCAGGAAAAAGCAAAAAATTTCAGAATTGCACCTTGCAATGTGGAGATATTACTGTTTGTGCATTTACAATATTCATTGATTTTTGCCATTGAAAAACATGTTTTTCATATACCAGAAATGTTTGAAGCTACTGACTGAATGAAAGGAGCTGGCATCTCACTCTCTTTGAATCTTCTTTATCATGCTAGGATTAACAGGAAAAAGCAAAAAATTTCAGAATTGCACCTTGCAATGTGGAGATATTACTGTTTGTGCATTTACAATATTCATTGATTTTTGCCATTGAAAAACATGTTTTTCATATACCAGAAATGTTTGAAGCTACTGACTGAATGAAAGGAGCTGGCATCTCACTCTCTTTGAATCTTCTTTATCATGCTAGGATTAACAGGAAAAAGCTAAAAATTTCAGAATTGCACCGTGCAATGTGGAGATATTACTGTTTGTGCATTTACAATATTCATTGATTTTTGCCATTGAAAAACATGTTTTTCATATACCAGAAATGTTTGAAGCTACTGACTGAATGAAAGGAGCTGGCATCTCACTCTCTTTGAATCTTCTTTATCATGCTAGGATTAGCAGGAAAAAGCAAAAAATTTCAGAATTGCACCTTGCAATGTGGAGATATTACTGTTTGTGCATTTACAATATTCATTGATTTTTGCCATTGAAAAACATGTTTTTCATATACCAGAAATGTTTGAAGCTACTGACTGAATGAAAGGAGCTGGCATCTCACTCTCTTTGAATCTTCTTTATCATGCTAGGATTAACAGGAAAAAGCTAAAAATTTCAGAATTGCACCGTGCAATGTGGAGATATTACTGTTTGTGCATTTACAATATTCATTGATTTTTGCCATTGAAAAACATGTTTTTCATATACCAGAAATGTTTGAAGCTACTGACTGAATGAAAGGAGCTGGCATCTCACTCTCTTTGAATCTTCTTTATCATGCTAGGATTAGCAGGAAAAAGCAAAAAATTTCAGAATTGCACCTTGCAATGTGGAGATATTACTGTTTGTGCATTTACAATATTCATTGATTTTTGCCATTGAAAAACATGTTTTTCATATACCAGAAATGTTTGAAGCTACTGACTGAATGAAAGGAGCTGGCATCTCACTCTCTTTGAATCTTCTTTATCATGCTAGGATTAACAGGAAAAAGCAAAAAATTTCAGAATTGCACCTTGCAATGTGGAGATATTACTGTTTGTGCATTTACAATATTCATTGATTTTTGCCATTGAAAAACATGTTTTTCATATACCAGAAATGTTTGAAGCTACTGACTGAATGAAAGGAGCTGGCATCTCACTCTCTTTGAATCTTCTTTATCATGCTAGGATTAACAGGAAAAAGCTAAAAATTTCAGAATTGCACCGTGCAATGTGGAGATATTACTGTTTGTGCATTTAGAATATTCATTGATTTTTGCCATTGAAAAACATGTTTTTCATATACCAGAAATGTTTGAAGCTACTGACTGAATGAAAGGAGCTGGCATCTCACTCTCTTTGAATCTTCTTTATCATGCTAGGATTAGCAGGAAAAAGCAAAAATTTCAGAATTGCACCTTGCAATGTGGAGATATTACTGTTTGTGCATTTACAATATTCATTGATTTTTGCCATTGAAAAACATGTTTTTCATATACCAGAAATGTTTGAAGCTACTGACTGAATGAAAGGAGCTGGCATCTCACTCTCTTTGAATCTTCTTTATCATGCTAGGATTAACAGGAAAAAGCAAAAAATTTCAGAATTGCACCTTGCAATGTGGAGATATTACTGTTTGTGCATTTACAATATTCATTGATTTTTGCCATTGAAAAACATGTTTTTCATATACCAGAAATGTTTGAAGCTACTGACTGAATGAAAGGAGCTGGCATCTCACTCTCTTTGAATCTTCTTTATCATGCTAGGATTAACAGGAAAAAGCTAAAAATTTCAGAATTGCACCGTGCAATGTTGAGATATTACTGTTTGTGCATTTACAATATTCATTGATTTTTGCCATTGAAAAACATGTTTTTCATATACCAGAAATGTTTGAAGCTACTGACTGAATGAAAGGAGCTGGCATCTCACTCTCTTTGAATCTTCTTTATCATGCTAGGATTAGCAGGAAAAAGCAAAAAATTTCAGAATTGCACCTTGCAATGTGGAGATATTACTGTTTGTGCATTTACAATATTCATTGATTTTTGCCATTGAAAAACATGTTTTTCATATACCAGAAATGTTTGAAGCTACTGACTGAATGAAAGGAGCTGGCATCTCACTCTCTTTGAATCTTCTTTATCATGCTAGGATTAACAGGAAAAAGCTAAAAATTTCAGAATTGCACCGTGCAATGTGGAGATATTACTGTTTGTGCATTTACAATATTCATTGATTTTTGCCATTGAAAAACATGTTTTTCATATACCAGAAATGTTTGAAGCTACTGACTGAATGAAAGGAGCTGGCATCTCACTCTCTTTGAATCTTCTTTATCATGCTAGGATTAGCAGGAAAAAGCAAAAAATTTCAGAATTGCACCTTGCAATGTGGAGATATTACTGTTTGTGCATTTACAATATTCATTGATTTTTGCCATTGAAAAACATGTTTTTCATATACCAGAAATGTTTGAAGCTACTGACTGAATGAAAGGAGCTGGCATCTCACTCTCTTTGAATCTTCTTTATCATGCTAGGATTAACAGGAAAAAGCAAAAAATTTCAGAATTGCACCTTGCAATGTGGAGATATTACTGTTTGTGCATTTACAATATTCATTGATTTTTGCCATTGAAAAACATGTTTTTCATATACCAGAAATGTTTGAAGCTACTGACTGAATGAAAGGAGCTGGCATCTCACTCTCTTTGAATCTTCTTTATCATGCTAGGATTAACAGGAAAAAGCTAAAAATTTCAGAATTGCACCGTGCAATGTGGAGATATTACTGTTTGTGCATTTACAATATTCATTGATTTTTGCCATTGAAAAACATGTTTTTCATATACCAGAAATGTTTGAAGCTACTGACTGAATGAAAGGAGCTGGCATCTCACTCTCTTTGAATCTTCTTTATCATGCTAGGATTAGCAGGAAAAAGCAAAAAATTTCAGAATTGCACCTTGCAATGTGGAGATATTACTGTTTGTGCATTTACAATATTCATTGATTTTTGCCATTGAAAACATGTTTTTCATATACCAGAAATGTTTGAAGCTACTGACTGAATGAAAGGAGCTGGCATCTCACTCTCTTTGAATCTTCTTTATCATGCTAGGATTAACAGGAAAAAGCAAAAAATTTCAGAATTGCACCTTGCAATGTGGAGATATTACTGTTTGTGCATTTACAATATTCATTGATTTTTGCCATTGAAAAACATGTTTTTCATATACCAGAAATGTTTGAAGCTACTGACTGAATGAAAGGAGCTGGCATCTCACTCTCTTTGAATCTTCTTTATCATGCTAGGATTAACAGGAAAAAGCTAAAAATTTCAGAATTGCACCGTGCAATGTTGAGATATTACTGTTTGTGCATTTACAATATTCATTGATTTTTGCCATTGAAAAACATGTTTTTCATATACCAGAAATGTTTGAAGCTACTGACTGAATGAAAGGAGCTGGCATCTCACTCTCTTTGAATCTTCTTTATCATGCTAGGATTAGCAGGAAAAAGCAAAAAATTTCAGAATTGCACCTTGCAATGTGGAGATATTACTGTTTGTGCATTTACAATATTCATTGATTTTTGCCATTGAAAAACATGTTTTTCATATACCAGAAATGTTTGAAGCTACTGACTGAATGAAAGGAGCTGGCATCTCACTCTCTTTGAATCTTCTTTATCATGCTAGGATTAACAGGAAAAAGCTAAAAATTTCAGAATTGCACCGTGCAATGTGGAGATATTACTGTTTGTGCATTTACAATATTCATTGATTTTTGCCATTGAAAAACATGTTTTTCATATACCAGAAATGTTTGAAGCTACTGACTGAATGAAAGGAGCTGGCATCTCACTCTCTTTGAATCTTCTTTATCATGCTACGATTAGCAGGAAAAAGCAAAAAATTTCAGAATTGCACCTTGCAATGTGGAGATATTACTGTTTGTGCATTTACAATATTCATTGATTTTTGCCATTGAAAAACATGTTTTTCATATACCAGAAATGTTTGAAGCTACTGACTAAATGAAAGGAGCTGGCATCTCACTCTCTTTGAATCTTCTTTATCATGCTAGGATTAACAGGAAAAAGCAAAAAATTTCAGAATTGCACCTTGCAATGTGGAGATATTACTGTTTGTGCATTTACAATATTCATTGATTTTTGCCATTGAAAAACGTTTTTCATATACCAGAAATGTTTGAAGCTACTGACTGAATGAAAGGAGCTGGCATCTCACTCTCTTTGAATCTTCTTTATCATGCTAGGATTAGCAGGAAAAAGCAAAAAATTTCAGAATTGCACCTTGCAATGTGGAGATATTACTGTTTGTGCATTTACAATATTCATTGATTTTTGCCATTGAAAAACATGTTTTTCATATACCAGAAATGTTTGAAGCTACTGACTGAATGAAAGGAGCTGGCATCTCACTCTCTTTGAATCTTCTTTATCATGCTAGGATTAACAGGAAAAAGCTAAAAATTTCAGAATTGCACCGTGCAATGTGGAGATATTACTGTTTGTGCATTTACAATATTCATTGATTTTTGCCATTGAAAAACATGTTTTTCATATACCAGAAATGTTTGAAGCTACTGACTGAATGAAAGGAGCTGGCATCTCACTCTCTTTGAATCTTCTTTATCATGCTAGGATTAGCAGGAAAAAGCAAAAAATTTCAGAATTGCACCTTGCAATGTGGAAGATATTACTGTTTGTGCATTTACAATATTCATTGATTTTTGCCATTGAAAAACATGTTTTTCATATACCAGAAATGTTTGAAGCTACTGACTGAATGAAAGGAGCTGGCATCTCACTCTCTTTGAATCTTCTTTATCATGCTAGGATTAACAGGAAAAAGCAAAAAATTTCAGAATTGCACCTTGCAATGTGGAGATATTACTGTTTGTGCATTTACAATATTCATTGATTTTTGCCATTGAAAAACATGTTTTTCATATACCAGAAATGTTTGAAGCTACTGACTGAATGAAAGGAGCTGGCATCTCACTCTCTTTGAATCTTCTTTATCATGCTAGGATTAACAGGAAAAAGCTAAAAATTTCAGAATTGCACCGTGCAATGTTGAGATATTACTGTTTGTGCATTTACAATATTCATTGATTTTTGCCATTGAAAAACATGTTTTTCATATACCAGAAATGTTTGAAGCTACTGACTGAATGAAAGGAGCTGGCATCTCACTCTCTTTGAATCTTCTTTATCATGCTAGGATTAGCAGGAAAAAGCAAAAAATTTCAGAATTGCACCTTGCAATGTGGAGATATTACTGTTTGTGCATTTACAATATTCATTGATTTTTGCCATTGAAAAACGTTTTTCATATACCAGAAATGTTTGAAGCTACTGACTGAATGAAAGGAGCTGGCATCTCACTCTCTTTGAATCTTCTTTATCATGCTAGGATTAACAGGAAAAAGCAAAAAATTTCAGAATTGCACCTTGCAATGTGGAGATATTACTGTTTGTGCATTTACAATATTCATTGATTTTTGCCATTGAAAAACATGTTTTTCATATACCAGAAATGTTTGAAGCTACTGACTGAATGAAAGGAGCTGGCATCTCACTCTCTTTGAATCTTCTTTATCATGCTAGGATTAACAGGAAAAAGCTAAAAATTTCAGAATTGCACCGTGCAATGTGGAGATATTACTGTTTGTGCATTTACAATATTCATTGATTTTTGCCATTGAAAAACATGTTTTTCATATACCAGAAATGTTTGAAGCTACTGACTGAATGAAAGGAGCTGGCATCTCACTCTCTTTGAATCTTCTTTATCATGCTAGGATTAGCAGGAAAAAGCAAAAAATTTCAGAATTGCACCTTGCAATGTGGAGATATTACTGTTTGTGCATTTACAATATTCATTGATTTTTGCCATTGAAAAACATGTTTTTCATATACCAGAAATGTTTGAAGCTACTGACTGAATGAAAGGAGCTGGCATCTCACTCTCTTTGAATCTTCTTTATCATGCTAGGATTAGCAGGAAAAAGCAAAAAATTTCAGAATTGCACCTTGCAATGTGGAGATATTACTGTTTGTGCATTTACAATATTCATTGATTTTTGCCATTGAAAAACATGTTTTTCATATACCAGAAATGTTTGAAGCTACTGACTGAATGAAAGGAGCTGGCATCTCACTCTCTTTGAATCTTCTTTATCATGCTAGGATTAGCAGGAAAAAGCAAAAATTTCAGAATTGCACCTTGCAATGTGGAGATATTACTGTTTGTGCATTTAAAATATTCATTGATTTTTGCCATTGAAAAACATGTTTTTCATATACCAGAAATGTTTGAAGCTACTGACTGAATGAAAGGAGCTGGCATCTCACTCTCTTTGAATCTTCTTTATCATGCTAGGATTAGCAGGAAAAAGCAAAAAATTTCAGAATTGCACCTTGCAATGTGGAGATATTACTGTTTGTGCATTTACAATATTCATTGATTTTTGCCATTGAAAAACATGTTTTTCATATACCAGAAATGTTTGAAGCTACTGACTGAATGAAAGGAGCTGGCATCTCACTCTCTTTGAATCTTCTTTATCATGCTAGGATTAACAGGAAAAAGCAAAAAATTTCAGAATTGCACCTTGCAATGTGGAGATATTACTGTTTGTGCATTTACAATATTCATTGATTTTTGCCATTGAAAAACATGTTTTTCATATACCAGAAATGTTTGAAGCTACTGACTGAATGAAAGGAGCTGGCATCTCACTCTCTTTGAATCTTCTTTATCATGCTAGGATTAACAGGAAAAAGCTAAAAATTTCAGAATTGCACCGTGCAATGTTGAGATATTACTGTTTGTGCATTTACAATATTCATTGATTTTTGCCATTGAAAAACATGTTTTTCATATACCAGAAATGTTTGAAGCTACTGACTGAATGAAAGGAGCTGGCATCTCACTCTCTTTGAATCTTCTTTATCATGCTAGGATTAGCAGGAAAAAGCAAAAAATTTCAGAATTGCACCTTGCAATGTGGAGATATTACTGTTTGTGCATTTACAATATTCATTGATTTTTGCCATTGAAAAACGTTTTTCATATACCAGAAATGTTTGAAGCTACTGACTGAATGAAAGGAGCTGGCATCTCACTCTCTTTGAATCTTCTTTATCATGCTAGGATTAACAGGAAAAAGCAAAAAATTTCAGAATTGCACCTTGCAATGTGGAGATATTACTGTTTGTGCATTTACAATATTCATTGATTTTTGCCATTGAAAAACATGTTTTTCATATACCAGAAATGTTTGAAGCTACTGACTGAATGAAAGGAGCTGGCATCTCACTCTCTTTGAATCTTCTTTATCATGCTAGGATTAACAGGAAAAAGCTAAAAATTTCAGAATTGCACCGTGCAATGTGGAGATATTACTGTTTGTGCATTTACAATATTCATTGATTTTTGCCATTGAAAAACATGTTTTTCATATACCAGAAATGTTTGAAGCTACTGACTGAATGAAAGGAGCTGGCATCTCACTCTCTTTGAATCTTCTTTATCATGCTAGGATTAGCAGGAAAAAGCAAAAAATTTCAGAATTGCACCTTGCAATGTGGAGATATTACTGTTTGTGCATTTACAATATTCATTGATTTTTGCCATTGAAAAACATGTTTTTCATATACCAGAAATGTTTGAAGCTACTGACTGAATGAAAGGAGCTGGCATCTCACTCTCTTTGAATCTTCTTTATCATGCTAGGATTAGCAGGAAAAAGCAAAAAATTTCAGAATTGCACCTTGCAATGTGGAGATATTACTGTTTGTGCATTTACAATATTCATTGATTTTTGCCATTGAAAAACATGTTTTTCATATACCAGAAATGTTTGAAGCTACTGACTGAATGAAAGGAGCTGGCATCTCACTCTCTTTGAATCTTCTTTATCATGCTAGGATTAGCAGGAAAAAGCAAAAAATTTCAGAATTGCACCTTGCAATGTGGAGATATTACTGTTTGTGCATTTACAATATTCATTGATTTTTGCCATTGAAAAACATGTTTTTCATATACCAGAAATGTTTGAAGCTACTGACTGAATGAAAGGAGCTGGCATCTCACTCTCTTTGAATCTTCTTTATCATGCTAGGATTAGCAGGAAAAAGCAAAAAATTTCAGAATTGCACCTTGCAATGTGGAGATATTACTGTTTGTGCATTTACAATATTCATTGATTTTTGCCATTGAAAAACATGTTTTTCATATACCAGAAATGTTTGAAGCTACTGACTGAATGAAAGGAGCTGGCATCTCACTCTCTTTGAATCTTCTTTATCATGCTAGGATTAACAGGAAAAAGCAAAAAATTTCAGAATTGCACCTTGCAATGTGGAGATATTACTGTTTGTGCATTTACAATATTCATTGATTTTTGCCATTGAAAAACATGTTTTTCATATACCAGAAATGTTTGAAGCTACTGACTGAATGAAAGGAGCTGGCATCTCACTCTCTTTGAATCTTCTTTATCATGCTAGGATTAACAGGAAAAAGCTAAAAATTTCAGAATTGCACCGTGCAATGTTGAGATATTACTGTTTGTGCATTTACAATATTCATTGATTTTTGCCATTGAAAAACATGTTTTTCATATACCAGAAATGTTTGAAGCTACTGACTGAATGAAAGGAGCTGGCATCTCACTCTCTTTGAATCTTCTTTATCATGCTAGGATTAGCAGGAAAAAGCAAAAAATTTCAGAATTGCACCTTGCAATGTGGAGATATTACTGTTTGTGCATTTACAATATTCATTGATTTTTGCCATTGAAAAACATGTTTTTCATATACCAGAAATGTTTGAAGCTACTGACTGAATGAAAGGAGCTGGCATCTCACTCTCTTTGAATCTTCTTTATCATGCTAGGATTAACAGGAAAAAGCTAAAAATTTCAGAATTGCACCGTGCAATGTGGAGATATTACTGTTTGTGCATTTACAATATTCATTGATTTTTGCCATTGAAAAACATGTTTTTCATATACCAGAAATGTTTGAAGCTACTGACTGAATGAAAGGAGCTGGCATCTCACTCTCTTTGAATCTTCTTTATCATGCTAGGATTAGCAGGAAAAAGCAAAAAATTTCAGAATTGCACCTTGCAATGTGGAGATATTACTGTTTGTGCATTTACAATATTCATTGATTTTTGCCATTGAAAAACATGTTTTTCATATACCAGAAATGTTTGAAGCTACTGACTGAATGAAAGGAGCTGGCATCTCACTCTCTTTGAATCTTCTTTATCATGCTAGGATTAACAGGAAAAAGCAAAAAATTTCAGAATTGCACCTTGCAATCTGGAGATATTACTGTTTGTGCATTTACAATATTCATTGATTTTTGCCATTGAAAAACGTTTTTCATATACCAGAAATGTTTGAAGCTACTGACTGAATGAAAGGAGCTGGCATCTCACTCTCTTTGAATCTTCTTTATCATGCTAGGATTAGCAGGAAAAAGCAAAAAATTTCAGAATTGCACCTTGCAATGTGGAGATATTACTGTTTGTGCATTTACAATATTCATTGATTTTTGCCATTGAAAAACATGTTTTTCATATACCAGAAATGTTTGAAGCTACTGACTGAATGAAAGGAGCTGGCATCTCACTCTCTTTGAATCTTCTTTATCATGCTAGGATTAACAGGAAAAAGCTAAAAATTTCAGAATTGCACCGTGCAATGTGGAGATATTACTGTTTGTGCATTTACAATATTCATTGATTTTTGCCATTGAAAAACATGTTTTTCATATACCAGAAATGTTTGAAGCTACTGACTGAATGAAAGGAGCTGGCATCTCACTCTCTTTGAATCTTCTTTATCATGCTAGGATTAGCAGGAAAAAGCAAAAAATTTCAGAATTGCACCTTGCAATGTGGAGATATTACTGTTTGTGCATTTACAATATTCATTGATTTTTGCCATTGAAAAACATGTTTTTCATATACCAGAAATGTTTGAAGCTACTGACTGAATGAAAGGAGCTGGCATCTCACTCTCTTTGAATCTTCTTTATCATGCTAGGATTAACAGGAAAAAGCAAAAAATTTCAGAATTGCACCTTGCAATGTGGAGATATTACTGTTTGTGCATTTACAATATTCATTGATTTTTGCCATTGAAAAACATGTTTTTCATATACCAGAAATGTTTGAAGCTACTGACTGAATGAAAGGAGCTGGCATCTCACTCTCTTTGAATCTTCTTTATCATGCTAGGATTAACAGGAAAAAGCTAAAAATTTCAGAATTGCACCGTGCAATGTTGAGATATTACTGTTTGTGCATTTACAATATTCATTGATTTTTGCCATTGAAAAACATGTTTTTCATATACCAGAAATGTTTGAAGCTACTGACTGAATGAAAGGAGCTGGCATCTCACTCTCTTTGAATCTTCTTTATCATGCTAGGATTAGCAGGAAAAAGCAAAAAATTTCAGAATTGCACCTTGCAATGTGGAGATATTACTGTTTGTGCATTTACAATATTCATTGATTTTTGCCATTGAAAAACATGTTTTTCATATACCAGAAATGTTTGAAGCTACTGACTGAATGAAAGGAGCTGGCATCTCACTCTCTTTGAATCTTCTTTATCATGCTAGGATTAACAGGAAAAAGCTAAAAATTTCAGAATTGCACCGTGCAATGTGGAGATATTACTGTTTGTGCATTTACAATATTCATTGATTTTTGCCATTGAAAAACATGTTTTTCATATACCAGAAATGTTTGAAGCTACTGACTGAATGAAAGGAGCTGGCATCTCACTCTCTTTGAATCTTCTTTATCATGCTAGGATTAGCAGGAAAAAGCAAAAAATTTCAGAATTGCACCTTGCAATGTGGAGATATTACTGTTTGTGCATTTACAATATTCATTGATTTTTGCCATTGAAAAACGTTTTTCATATACCAGAAATGTTTGAAGCTACTGACTGAATGAAAGGAGCTGGCATCTCACTCTCTTTGAATCTTCTTTATCATGCTAGGATTAACAGGAAAAAGCAAAAAATTTCAGAATTGCACCTTGCAATGTGGAGATATTACTGTTTGTGCATTTACAATATTCATTGATTTTTGCCATTGAAAAACATGTTTTTCATATACCAGAAATGTTTGAAGCTACTGACTGAATGAAAGGAGCTGGCATCTCACTCTCTTTGAATCTTCTTTATCATGCTAGGATTAGCAGGAAAAAGCAAAAAATTTCAGAATTGCACCTTGCAATGTGGAGATATTACTGTTTGTGCATTTACAATATTCATTGATTTTTGCCATTGAAAAACATGTTTTTCATATACCAGAAATGTTTGAAGCTACTGACTGAATGAAAGGAGCTGGCATCTCACTCTCTTTGAATCTTCTTTATCATGCTAGGATTAGCAGGAAAAAGCAAAAAATTTCAGAATTGCACCTTGCAATGTGGAGATATTACTGTTTGTGCATTTACAATATTCATTGATTTTTGCCATTGAAAAACATGTTTTTCATATACCAGAAATGTTTGAAGCTACTGACTGAATGAAAGGAGCTGGCATCTCACTCTCTTTGAATCTTCTTTATCATGCTAGGATTAGCAGGAAAAAGCAAAAAATTTCAGAATTGCACCTTGCAATGTGGAGATATTACTGTTTGTGCATTTACAATATTCATTGATTTTTGCCATTGAAAAACATGTTTTTCATATACCAGAAATGTTTGAAGCTACTGACTGAATGAAAGGAGCTGGCATCTCACTCTCTTTGAATCTTCTTTATCATGCTAGGATTAACAGGAAAAAGCAAAAAATTTCAGAATTGCACCTTGCAATGTGGAGATATTACTGTTTGTGCATTTACAATATTCATTGATTTTTGCCATTGAAAAACATGTTTTTCATATACCAGAAATGTTTGAAGCTACTGACTGAATGAAAGGAGCTGGCATCTCACTCTCTTTGAATCTTCTTTATCATGCTAGGATTAACAGGAAAAAGCTAAAAATTTCAGAATTGCACCGTGCAATGTTGAGATATTACTGTTTGTGCATTTACAATATTCATTGATTTTTGCCATTGAAAAACATGTTTTTCATATACCAGAAATGTTTGAAGCTACTGACTGAATGAAAGGAGCTGGCATCTCACTCTCTTTGAATCTTCTTTATCATGCTAGGATTAACAGGAAAAAGCAAAAAATTTCAGAATTGCACCTTGCAATCTGGAGATATTACTGTTTGTGCATTTACAATATTCATTGATTTTTGCCATTGAAAAACGTTTTTCATATACCAGAAATGTTTGAAGCTACTGACTGAATGAAAGGAGCTGGCATCTCACTCTCTTTGAATCTTCTTTATCATGCTAGGATTAGCAGGAAAAAGCAAAAAATTTCAGAATTGCACCTTGCAATGTGGAGATATTACTGTTTGTGCATTTACAATATTCATTGATTTTTGCCATTGAAAAACATGTTTTTCATATACCAGAAATGTTTGAAGCTACTGACTGAATGAAAGGAGCTGGCATCTCACTCTCTTTGAATCTTCTTTATCATGCTAGGATTAACAGGAAAAAGCTAAAAATTTCAGAATTGCACCGTGCAATGTTGAGATATTACTGTTTGTGCATTTACAATATTCATTGATTTTTGCCATTGAAAAACATGTTTTTCATATACCAGAAATGTTTGAAGCTACTGACTGAATGAAAGGAGCTGGCATCTCACTCTCTTTGAATCTTCTTTATCATGCTAGGATTAGCAGGAAAAAGCAAAAAATTTCAGAATTGCACCTTGCAATGTGGAGATATTACTGTTTGTGCATTTACAATATTCATTGATTTTTGCCATTGAAAAACATGTTTTTCATATACCAGAAATGTTTGAAGCTACTGACTGAATGAAAGGAGCTGGCATCTCACTCTCTTTGAATCTTCTTTATCATGCTAGGATTAACAGGAAAAAGCAAAAAATTTCAGAATTGCACCTTGCAATCTGGAGATATTACTGTTTGTGCATTTACAATATTCATTGATTTTTGCCATTGAAAAACGTTTTTCATATACCAGAAATGTTTGAAGCTACTGACTGAATGAAAGGAGCTGGCATCTCACTCTCTTTGAATCTTCTTTATCATGCTAGGATTAGCAGGAAAAAGCAAAAAATTTCAGAATTGCACCTTGCAATGTGGAGATATTACTGTTTGTGCATTTACAATATTCATTGATTTTTGCCATTGAAAAACATGTTTTTCATATACCAGAAATGTTTGAAGCTACTGACTGAATGAAAGGAGCTGGCATCTCACTCTCTTTGAATCTTCTTTATCATGCTAGGATTAACAGGAAAAAGCTAAAAATTTCAGAATTGCACCGTGCAATGTGGAGATATTACTGTTTGTGCATTTACAATATTCATTGATTTTTGCCATTGAAAAACATGTTTTTCATATACCAGAAATGTTTGAAGCTACTGACTGAATGAAAGGAGCTGGCATCTCACTCTCTTTGAATCTTCTTTATCATGCTAGGATTAGCAGGAAAAAGCAAAAAATTTCAGAATTGCACCTTGCAATGTGGAGATATTACTGTTTGTGCATTTACAATATTCATTGATTTTTGCCATTGAAAAACATGTTTTTCATATACCAGAAATGTTTGAAGCTACTGACTGAATGAAAGGAGCTGGCATCTCACTCTCTTTGAATCTTCTTTATCATGCTAGGATTAACAGGAAAAAGCAAAAAATTTCAGAATTGCACCTTGCAATGTGGAGATATTACTGTTTGTGCATTTACAATATTCATTGATTTTTGCCATTGAAAAACATGTTTTTCATATACCAGAAATGTTTGAAGCTACTGACTGAATGAAAGGAGCTGGCATCTCACTCTCTTTGAATCTTCTTTATCATGCTAGGATTAACAGGAAAAAGCTAAAAATTTCAGAATTGCACCGTGCAATGTTGAGATATTACTGTTTGTGCATTTACAATATTCATTGATTTTTGCCATTGAAAAACATGTTTTTCATATACCAGAAATGTTTGAAGCTACTGACTGAATGAAAGGAGCTGGCATCTCACTCTCTTTGAATCTTCTTTATCATGCTAGGATTAGCAGGAAAAAGCAAAAAATTTCAGAATTGCACCTTGCAATCTGGAGATATTACTGTTTGTGCATTTACAATATTCATTGATTTTTGCCATTGAAAAACATGTTTTTCATATACCAGAAATGTTTGAAGCTACTGACTGAATGAAAGGAGCTGGCATCTCACTCTCTTTGAATCTTCTTTATCATGCTAGGATTAACAGGAAAAAGCTAAAAATTTCAGAATTGCACCGTGCAATGTGGAGATATTACTGTTTGTGCATTTACAATATTCATTGATTTTTGCCATTGAAAAACATGTTTTTCATATACCAGAAATGTTTGAAGCTACTGACTGAATGAAAGGAGCTGGCATCTCACTCTCTTTGAATCTTCTTTATCATGCTAGGATTAGCAGGAAAAAGCAAAAAATTTCAGAATTGCACCTTGCAATGTGGAGATATTACTGTTTGTGCATTTACAATATTCATTGATTTTTGCCATTGAAAAACGTTTTTCATATACCAGAAATGTTTGAAGCTACTGACTGAATGAAAGGAGCTGGCATCTCACTCTCTTTGAATCTTCTTTATCATGCTAGGATTAACAGGAAAAAGCAAAAAATTTCAGAATTGCACCTTGCAATGTGGAGATATTACTGTTTGTGCATTTACAATATTCATTGATTTTTGCCATTGAAAAACATGTTTTTCATATACCAGAAATGTTTGAAGCTACTGACTGAATGAAAGGAGCTGGCATCTCACTCTCTTTCAATCTTCTTTATCATGCTAGGATTAACAGGAAAAAGCTAAAAATTTCAGAATTGCACCGTGCAATGTGGAGATATTACTGTTTGTGCATTTACAATATTCATTGATTTTTGCCATTGAAAAACATGTTTTTCATATACCAGAAATGTTTGAAGCTACTGACTGAATGAAAGGAGCTGGCATCTCACTCTCTTTGAATCTTCTTTATCATGCTAGGATTAGCAGGAAAAAGCAAAAAATTTCAGAATTGCACCTTGCAATGTGGAGATATTACTGTTTGTGCATTTACAATATTCATTGATTTTTGCCATTGAAAAACATGTTTTTCATATACCAGAAATGTTTGAAGCTACTGACTGAATGAAAGGAGCTGGCATCTCACTCTCTTTGAATCTTCTTTATCATGCTAGGATTAGCAGGAAAAAGCAAAAAATTTCAGAATTGCACCTTGCAATGTGGAGATATTACTGTTTGTGCATTTACAATATTCATTGATTTTTGCCATTGAAAAACATGTTTTTCATATACCAGAAATGTTTGAAGCTACTGACAATGAAAGGAGCTGGCATCTCACTCTCTTTGAATCTTCTTTATCATGCTAGGATTAACAGGAAAAAGCAAAAAATTTCAGAATTGCACCTTGCAATGTGGAGATATTACTGTTTGTGCATTTACAATATTCATTGATTTTTGCCATTGAAAAACATGTTTTTCATATACCAGAAATGTTTGAAGCTACTGACTGAATGAAAGGAGCTGGCATCTTACTCTGAATCTTCTTTATCATGCTAGGATTAACAGGAAAAAGCTAAAAATTTCAGAATTGCACCGTGCAATGTTGAGCTATTACTGTTTGTGCATTTACAATATTCATTGATTTTTGCCATTGAAAAACATGTTTTTCATACACCAGAAATGTTTGAAGCTACTGACTGAATGAAAGGAGCTGGCATCTCACTCTCTTTGAATCTTCTTTATCATGCTAGGATTAGCAGGAAAAAGCAAAAAATTTCAGAATTGCACCTTGCAATGTGGAGATATTACTGTTTGTGCATTTACAATATTCATTGATTTTTGCCATTGAAAAACATGTTTTTCATATACCAGAAATGTTTGAAGCTACTGACTGAATGAAAGGAGCTGGCATCTCACTCTCTTTGAATCTTCTTTATCATGCTAGGATTAACAGGAAAAAGCTAAAAATTTCAGAATTGCACCGTGCAATGTGGAGATATTACTGTTTGTGCATTTACAATATTCATTGATTTTTGCCATTGAAAAACATGTTTTTCATATACCAGAAATGTTTGAAGCTACTGACTGAATGAAAGGAGCTGGCATCTCACTCTCTTTGAATCTTCTTTATCATGCTAGGATTAGCAGGAAAAAGCAAAAAATTTCAGAATTGCACCTTGCAATGTGGAGATATTACTGTTTGTGCATTTACAATATTCATTGATTTTTGCCATTGAAAAACATGTTTTTCATATACCAGAAATGTTTGAAGCTACTGACTGAATGAAAGGAGCTGGCATCTCACTCTCTTTGAATCTTCTTTATCATGCTAGGATTAACAGGAAAAAGCAAAAAATTTCAGAATTGCACCTTGCAATCTGGAGATATTACTGTTTGTGCATTTACAATATTCATTGATTTTTGCCATTGAAAAACATGTTTTTCATATACCAGAAATGTTTGAAGCTACTGACTGAATGAAAGGAGCTGGCATCTCACTCTCTTTGAATCTTCTTTATCATGCTAGGATTAGCAGGAAAAAGCAAAAAATTTCAGAATTGCACCTTGCAATGTGGAGATATTACTGTTTGTGCATTTACAATATTCATTGATTTTTGCCATTGAAAAACATGTTTTTCATATACCAGAAATGTTTGAAGCTACTGACTGAATGAAAGGAGCTGGCATCTCACTCTCTTTGAATCTTCTTTATCATGCTAGGATTAACAGGAAAAAGCTAAAAATTTCAGAATTGCACCGTGCAATGTGGAGATATTACTGTTTGTGCATTTACAATATTCATTGATTTTTGCCATTGAAAAACATGTTTTTCATATACCAGAAATGTTTGAAGCTACTGACTGAATGAAAGGAGCTGGCATCTCACTCTCTTTGAATCTTCTTTATCATGCTAGGATTAGCAGGAAAAAGCAAAAAATTTCAGAATTGCACCTTGCAATGTGGAGATATTACTGTTTGTGCATTTACAATATTCATTGATTTTTGCCATTGAAAAACATGTTTTTCATATACCAGAAATGTTTGAAGCTACTGACTGAATGAAAGGAGCTGGCATCTCACTCTCTTTGAATCTTCTTTATCATGCTAGGATTAACAGGAAAAAGCAAAAAATTTCAGAATTGCACCTTGCAATGTGGAGATATTACTGTTTGTGCATTTACAATATTCATTGATTTTTGCCATTGAAAAACATGTTTTTCATATACCAGAAATGTTTGAAGCTACTGACTGAATGAAAGGAGCTGGCATCTCACTCTCTTTGAATCTTCTTTATCATGCTAGGATTAACAGGAAAAAGCTAAAAATTTCAGAATTGCACCGTGCAATGTTGAGATATTACTGTTTGTGCATTTACAATATTCATTGATTTTTGCCATTGAAAAACATGTTTTTCATATACCAGAAATGTTTGAAGCTACTGACTGAATGAAAGGAGCTGGCATCTCACTCTCTTTGAATCTTCTTTATCATGCTAGGATTAGCAGGAAAAAGCAAAAAATTTCAGAATTGCACCTTGCAATGTGGAGATATTACTGTTTGTGCATTTACAATATTCATTGATTTTTGCCATTGAAAAACATGTTTTTCATATACCAGAAATGTTTGAAGCTACTGACTGAATGAAAGGAGCTGGCATCTCACTCTCTTTGAATCTTCTTTATCATGCTAGGATTAACAGGAAAAAGCTAAAAATTTCAGAATTGCACCGTGCAATGTGGAGATATTACTGTTTGTGCATTTACAATATTCATTGATTTTTGCCATTGAAAAACATGTTTTTCATATACCAGAAATGTTTGAAGCTACTGACTGAATGAAAGGAGCTGGCATCTCACTCTCTTTGAATCTTCTTTATCATGCTAGGATTAGCAGGAAAAAGCAAAAAATTTCAGAATTGCACCTTGCAATGTGGAGATATTACTGTTTGTGCATTTACAATATTCATTGATTTTTGCCATTGAAAAACATGTTTTTCATATACCAGAAATGTTTGAAGCTACTGACTGAATGAAAGGAGCTGGCATCTCACTCTCTTTGAATCTTCTTTATCATGCTAGGATTAACAGGAAAAAGCAAAAAATTTCAGAATTGCACCTTGCAATGTGGAGATATTACTGTTTGTGCATTTACAATATTCATTGATTTTTGCCATTGAAAAACATGTTTTTCATATACCAGAAATGTTTGAAGCTACTGACTGAATGAAAGGAGCTGGCATCTCACTCTCTTTGAATCTTCTTTATCATGCTAGGATTAACAGGAAAAAGCTAAAAATTTCAGAATTGCACCGTGCAATGTGGAGATATTACTGTTTGTGCATTTACAATATTCATTGATTTTTGCCATTGAAAAACATGTTTTTCATATACCAGAAATGTTTGAAGCTACTGACTGAATGAAAGGAGCTGGCATCTCACTCTCTTTGAATCTTCTTTATCATGCTAGGATTAGCAGGAAAAAGCAAAAAATTTCAGAATTGCACCTTGCAATGTGGAGATATTACTGTTAGTGCATTTACAATATTCATTGATTTTTGCCATTGAAAAACATGTTTTTCATATACCAGAAATGTTTGAAGCTACTGACTGAATGAAAGGAGCTGGCATCTCACTCTCTTTGAATCTTCTTTATCATGCTAGGATTAACAGGAAAAAGCAAAAAATTTCAGAATTGCACCTTGCAATGTGGAGATATTACTGTTTGTGCATTTACAATATTCATTGATTTTTGCCATTGAAAAACATGTTTTTCATATACCAGAAATGTTTGAAGCTACTGACTGAATGAAAGGAGCTGGCATCTCACTCTCTTTGAATCTTCTTTATCATGCTAGGATTAGCAGGAAAAAGCAAAAAATTTCAGAATTGCACCTTGCAATGTGGAGATATTACTGTTTGTGCATTTACAATATTCATTGATTTTTGCCATTGAAAAACATGTTTTTCATATACCAGAAATGTTTGAAGCTACTGACTGAATGAAAGGAGCTGGCATCTCACTCTCTTTGAATCTTCTTTATCATGCTAGGATTAACAGGAAAAAGCTAAAAATTTCAGAATTGCACCGTGCAATGTGGAGATATTACTGTTTGTGCATTTACAATATTCATTGATTTTTGCCATTGAAAAACATGTTTTTCATATACCAGAAATGTTTGAAGCTACTGACTGAATGAAAGGAGCTGGCATCTCACTCTCTTTGAATCTTCTTTATCATGCTAGGATTAGCAGGAAAAAGCAAAAAATTTCAGAATTGCACCTTGCAATGTGGAGATATTACTGTTTGTGCATTTACAATATTCATTGATTTTTGCCATTGAAAAACATGTTTTTCATATACCAGAAATGTTTGAAGCTACTGACTGAATGAAAGGAGCTGGCATCTCACTCTCTTTGAATCTTCTTTATCATGCTAGGATTAACAGGAAAAAGCAAAAAATTTCAGAATTGCACCTTGCAATGTGGAGATATTACTGTTTGTGCATTTACAATATTCATTGATTTTTGCCATTGAAAAACATGTTTTTCATATACCAGAAATGTTTGAAGCTACTGACTGAATGAAAGGAGCTGGCATCTCACTCTCTTTGAATCTTCTTTATCATGCTAGGATTAACAGGAAAAAGCTAAAAATTTCAGAATTGCACCGTGCAATGTGGAGATATTACTGTTTGTGCATTTACAATATTCATTGATTTTTGCCATTGAAAAACATGTTTTTCATATACCAGAAATGTTTGAAGCTACTGACTGAATGAAAGGAGCTGGCATCTCACTCTCTTTGAATCTTCTTTATCATGCTAGGATTAGCAGGAAAAAGCAAAAAATTTCAGAATTGCACCTTGCAATGTGGAGATATTACTGTTTGTGCATTTACAATATTCATTGATTTTTGCCATTGAAAAACATGTTTTTCATATACCAGAAATGTTTGAAGCTACTGACTGAATGAAAGGAGCTGGCATCTCACTCTCTTTGAATCTTCTTTATCATGCTAGGATTAACAGGAAAAAGCTAAAAATTTCAGAATTGCACCGTGCAATGTGGAGATATTACTGTTTGTGCATTTACAATATTCATTGATTTTTGCCATTGAAAAACATGTTTTTCATATACCAGAAATGTTTGAAGCTACTGACTGAATGAAAGGAGCTGGCATCTCACTCTCTTTGAATCTTCTTTATCATGCTAGGATTAACAGGAAAAAGCAAAAAATTTCAGAATTGCACCTTGCAATGTGGAGATATTACTGTTTGTGCATTTACAATATTCATTGATTTTTGCCATTGAAAAACATGTTTTTCATATACCAGAAATGTTTGAAGCTACTGACTGAATGAAAGGAGCTGGCATCTCACTCTGAATCTTCTTTATCATGCCAGGATTAACAGGAAATAGCTAAAAATTTCAGAATTGCACCGTGCAATGTGGAGATATTACTGTTTGTGCATTTACAATATTCATTGATTTTTGCCATTGAAAAACATGTTTTTCATATACCAGAAATGTTTGAAGCTACTGACTGAATGAAAGGAGCTGGCATCTCACTCTCTTTGAATCTTCTTTATCATGCTAGGATTAACAGGAAAAAGCAAAAAATTTCAGAATTGCACCTTGCAATGTGGAGATATTACTGTTTGTGCATTTACAATATTCATTGATTTTTGCCATTGAAAAACATGTTTTTCATATACCAGAAATGTTTGAAGCTACTGACTGAATGAAAGGAGCTGGCATCTCACTCTCTTTGAATCTTCTTTATCATGCTAAGAGGAGCAGGAAAAAGCAAAAAATTTCAGAATTGCACCTTGCAATGCGGAGAAATTACTGTTTGTGCATTTACAATATTCATTGATTTTTGCCATTGAAAAACATCATGTTATTCATATACCAGAAATGTTTGAAGCTACTGACTGAATGAAAGGAGCTGGCATCTCACTCTCTTTGAATCTTCTTTATCATACTAAGAGGAGCAGGAAAAAGCAAAAAATTTCAGAATTGCAACTTGCAATGCGGAGAAATTACTGTTTGTGCATTTACAATATTCATTGATTTTTGCCATTGAAAAACGTCCAGAAATGATTGAAGCTACTGACTGAATGAAAGGAGCTGGCATCTCACTCTCTTTGAATCTTCTTTATCATGCTAAGAGGAGCAGGAAAAAGCAAAAAATTTCAGAATTGCACCTTGCAATGCGGAGAAATTACTGTTTGTGCATTTACAATATTCATTGATTTTTGCCATTGAAAAACGTCCAGAAATGATTGAAGCTACTGACTGAATGAAAGGAGCTGGCATCTCACTCTCTTTGAATCTTCTTTATCATGCTAAGAGGAGCAGGAAAAAGCAAAAAATTTCAGAATTGCACCTTGCAATGCGGAGAAATTACTGTTTGTGCATTTACAATATTCATTGATTTTTGCCGCCATTGAAAAACATCATGTTATTCATATACCAGAAATGTTTGAAGCTACTGACTGAATGAAAGGAGCTGGCATCTCACTCTCTTTGAATCTTCTTTATCATGCTAAGAGGAGCAGGAAAAAGCAAAAAATTTCAGAATTGCACCTTGCAATGCGAAGAAATTACTGTTTGTGCATTTACAATATTCATTGATTTTTGCCATTGAAAAACATCATGTTATTCATATACCAGAAATGTTTGATGCTACTGACTGAATGAAAGGAGCTGGCATCTCACTCTCTTTGAATCTTCTTTATCATGCTAAGAGGAGCAGGAAAAAGCAAAAAATTTCAGAATTGCACCTTGCAATGCGGAGAAATTACTGTTTGTGCATTTACAATATTCATTGATTTTTGCCATTGAAAAACGTCCAGAAATGATTGAAGTTACTGACTGAATGAAAGGAGCTGGCATCTCACTCTCTTTGAATCTTCTTTATCATGCTAAGAGGAGCAGGAAAAAGCAAAAAATTTCAGAATTGCACCTTGCAATGCGGAGAAATTACTGTTTGTGCATTTACAATATTCATTGATTTTTGCCATTGAAAAACATCCAGAAATGATTGAAGCTACTGACTGAATGAAAGGAGCTGGCATCTCACTCTCTTTGAATCTTCTTTATCATGCTAAGAGGAGCAGGAAAAAGCAAAAAATTTCAGAATTGCACCTTGCAATGCGGAGAAATTACTGTTTGTGCATTTACAATATTCATTGATTTTTGCCATTGAAAAACGTCCAGAAATGATTGAAGCTTCTGACTGAATGAAAGGAGCTGGCATCTCAGTCTCTTTGAATCTTCTTTATCATGCTAAGAGGAGCAGGAAAAAGCAAAAAATTTCAGAATTGCACCTTGCAATGCGGAGAAATTACTGTTTGTGCATCTACAATATTCATTGATTTTTGCCGTTGAAAAACGTCCAGAAATGATTGAAGCTACTGACTGAATGAAAGGAGCTGGCATCTCACTCTCTTTGAGTCTTCTTTACCATGCTAAGAGGAGCAGGAAAAAGCAAAAAATTTCAGAATTGCACCTTGCAATGCGGAGAAATTACTGTTTGTGCATTTACAATATTCATTGATTTTTGCCATTGAAAAACGTCCAGAAATGATTGAAGCTACTGACTGAATGAAAGGAGCTGGCATCTCACTCTCTTTGAATCTTCTTTATCATGCTAAGAGGAGCAGGAAAAAGCAAAAAATTTCAGAATTGCACCTTGCAATGCGGAGAAATTACTGTTTGTGCATTTACAATATTCATTGATTTTTGCCATTGAAAAACATCATGTTATTCATATACCAGAAATGATTGAAGCTACTGACTGAATGAAAGGAGCTGGCATCTCACTCTCTTTGAATCTTCTTTATCATGCTAAGAGGAGCAGGAAAAAGCAAAAAATTTCAGAATTGCACCTTGCAATGCGGAGAAATTACTGTTTGTGCATTTACAATATTCATTGATTTTTGCCATTGAAAAACGTCCAGAAATGATTGAAGCTACTGACTGAATGAAAGGAGCTGGCATCTCACTCTCTTTGAATCTTCTTTATCATGCTAAGAGGAGCAGGAAAAAGCAAAAAATTTCAGAATTGCACCTTGCAATGCGGAGAAATTACTGTTTGTGCATTTACAATATTCATTGATTTTTGCCATTGAAAAACGTCCAGAAATGATTGAAGCTACTGACTGAATGAAAGGAGCTCTCATCTCACTCTCTTTGAATCTTCTTTATCATGCTAAGAGGAGCAGGAAAAAGCAAAAAATTTCAGAATTGCACCTTGCAATGCGGAGAAATTACTGTTTGTGCATTTACAATATTCATTGATTTTTGCCATTGAAAAACATCATGTTATTCATATACCAGAAATGTTTGAAGCTACTGACTGAATGAAAGGAGCTGGCATCTCACTCTCTTTGAATCTTCTTTATCATGCTAAGAGGAGCAGGAAAAAGCAAAAAATTTCAGAATTGCACCTTCAATGCGGAGAAATTACTGTTTGTGCATTTACAATATTCATTGATTTTTGCCATTGAAAAACGTCCAGAAATGATTGAAGCTACTGACTGAATGAAAGGAGCTGGCATCTCACTCTCTTTGAATCTTCTTTATCATGCTAAGAGGAGCAGGAAAAAGCAAAAAATTTCAGAATTGCACCTTGCAATGCGGAGAAATTACTGTTTGTGCATTTACAATATTCATTAATTTTTGCCATTGAAAAACATCATGTTATTCATATACCAGAAATGATTGAAGCTACTGACTGAATGAAAGGAGCTGGCATCTCACTCTCTTTGAATCTTCTTTATCATGCTAAGAGGAGCAGGAAAAAGCAAAAAATTTCAGAATTGCACCTTGCAATGCGGAGAAATTACTGTTTGTGCATTTACAATATTCATTAATTTTTGCCATTGAAAAACATCATGTTATTCATATACCAGAAATGATTGAAGCTACTGACTGAATGAAAGGAGCTGGCATCTCACTCTCTTTGAATCTTCTTTATCATGCTAAGAGGAGCAGGAAAAAGCAAAAAATTTCAGAATTGCACCTTGCAATGCGGAGAAATTACTGTTTGTGCATTTACAATATTCATTGATTTTTGCCATTGAAAAACATCATGTTATTCATATACCAGAAATGTTTGAAGCTACTGACTGAATGAAAGGAGCTGGCATCTCACTCTCTTTGAATCTTCTTTATCATACTAAGAGGAGCAGGAAAAAGCAAAAAATTTCAGAATTGCACCTTGCAATGCGGAGAAATTACTGTTTGTGCATTTACAATATTCATTGATTTTTGCCATTGAAAAACGTCCAGAAATGATTGAAGCTACTGACTGAATGAAAGGAGCTGGCATCTCACTCTCTTTGAATCTTCTTTATCATGCTAAGAGGAGCAGGAAAAAGCAAAAAATTTCAGAATTGCACCTTGCAATGCGGAGAAATTACTGTTTGTGCATTTACAATATTCATTGATTTTTGCCATTGAAAAACATCATGTTATTCATATACCAGAAATGTTTGAAGCTACTGACTGAATGAAAGGAGCTGGCATCTCACTCTCTTTGAATCTTCTTTATCATACTAAGAGGAGCAGGAAAAAGCAAAAAATTTCAGAATTGCACCTTCAATGCGGAGAAATTACTGTTTGTGCATTTACAATATTCATTGATTTTTGCCATTGAAAAACGTCCAGAAATGATTGAAGCTACTGACTGAATGAAAGGAGCTGGCATCTCACTCTCTTTGAATCTTCTTTATCATGCTAAGAGGAGCAGGAAAAAGCAAAAAATTTCAGAATTGCACCTTGCAATGCGGAGAAATTACTGTTTGTGCATTTACAATATTCATTAATTTTTGCCATTGAAAAACATCATGTTATTCATATACCAGAAATGATTGAAGCTACTGACTGAATGAAAGGAGCTGGCATCTCACTCTCTTTGAATCTTCTTTACCATGCTAAGAGGAGCAGGAAAAAGCAAAAAATTTCAGAATTGCACCTTGCAATGCGGAGAAATTACTGTTTGTGCATTTACAATATTCATTGATTTTTGCCATTGAAAAACATCATGTTATTCATATACCAGAAATGTTTGAAGCTACTGACTGAATGAAAGGAGCTGGCATCTCACTCTCTTTGAATCTTCTTTATCATACTAAGAGGAGCAGGAAAAAGCAAAAAATTTCAGAATTGCACCTTGCAATGCGGAGAAATTACTGTTTGTGCATTTACAATATTCATTGATTTTTGCCATTGAAAAACGTCCAGAAATGATTGAAGCTACTGACTGAATGAAAGGAGCTGGCATCTCACTCTCTTTGAATCTTCTTTATCATGCTAAGAGGAGCAGGAAAAAGCAAAAAATTTCAGAATTGCACCTTGCAATGCGGAGAAATTACTGTTTGTGCATTTACAATATTCATTGATTTTTGCCATTGAAAAACGTCCAGAAATGATTGAAGCTACTGACTGAATGAAAGGAGCTGGCATCTCACTCTCTTTGAATCTTCTTTATCATGCTAAGAGGAGCAGGAAAAAGCAAAAAATTTCAGAATTGCACCTTGCAATGCGGAGAAATTACTGTTTGTGCATTTACAATATTCATTGATTTTTGCCGCCATTGAAAAAGATCATGTTATTCATATACCAGAAATGTTTGAAGCTACTGACTGAATGAAAGGAGCTGGCATCTCACTCTCTTTGAATCTTCTTTATCATGCTAAGAGGAGCAGGAAAAAGCAAAAAATTTCAGAATTGCACCTTGCAATGCGAAGAAATTACTGTTTGTGCATTTACAATATTCATTGATTTTTGCCATTGAAAAACATCATGTTATTCATATACCAGAAATGTTTGATGCTACTGACTGAATGAAAGGAGCTGGCATCTCACTCTCTTTGAATCTTCTTTATCATGCTAAGAGGAGCAGGAAAAAGCAAAAAATTTCAGAATTGCACCTTGCAATGCGGAGAAATTACTGTTTGTGCATTTACAATATTCATTGATTTTTGCCATTGAAAAACGTCCAGAAATGATTGAAGCTACTGACTGAATGAAAGGAGCTGGCATCTCACTCTCTTTGAATCTTCTTTATCATGCTAAGAGGAGCAGGAAAAAGCAAAAAATTTCAGAATTGCACCTTGCAATGCGGAGAAATTACTGTTTGTGCATTTACAATATTCATTGATTTTTGCCATTGAAAAACATCCAGAAATGATTGAAGCTACTGACTGAATGAAAGGAGCTGGCATCTCACTCTCTTTGAATCTTCTTTATCATGCTAAGAGGAGCAGGAAAAAGCAAAAAATTTCAGAATTGCACCTTGCAATGCGGAGAAATTACTGTTTGTGCATTTACAATATTCATTGATTTTTGCCATTGAAAAACGTCCAGAAATGATTGAAGCTACTGACTGAATGAAAGGAGCTGGCATCTCAGTCTCTTTGAATCTTCTTTATCATGCTAAGAGGAGCAGGAAAAAGCAAAAAATTTCAGAATTGCACCTTGCAATGCGGAGAAATTACTGTTTGTGCATCTACAATATTCATTGATTTTTGCCGTTGAAAAACGTCCAGAAATGATTGAAGCTACTGACTGAATGAAAGGAGCTGGCATCTCACTCTCTTTGAGTCTTCTTTACCATGCTAAGAGGAGCAGGAAAAAGCAAAAAATTTCAGAATTGCACCTTGCAATGCGGAGAAATTACTGTTTGTGCATTTACAATATTCATTGATTTTTGCCATTGAAAAACGTCCAGAAATGATTGAAGCTACTGACTGAATGAAAGGAGCTGGCATCTCACTCTCTTTGAATCTTCTTTATCATGCTAAGAGGAGCAGGAAAAAGCAAAAAATTTCAGAATTGCACCTTGCAATGCGGAGAAATTACTGTTTGTGCATTTACAATATTCATTGATTTTTGCCATTGAAAAACATCATGTTATTCATATACCAGAAATGATTGAAGCTACTGACTGAATGAAAGGAGCTGGCATCTCACTCTCTTTGAATCTTCTTTATCATGCTAAGAGGAGCAGGAAAAAGCAAAAAATTTCAGAATTGCACCTTGCAATGCGGAGAAATTACTGTTTGTGCATTTACAATATTCATTGATTTTTGCCATTGAAAAACGTCCAGAAATGATTGAAGCTACTGACTGAATGAAAGGAGCTCTCATCTCACTCTCTTTGAATCTTCTTTATCATGCTAAGAGGAGCAGGAAAAAGCAAAAAATTTCAGAATTGCACCTTGCAATGCGGAGAAATTACTGTTTGTGCATTTACAATATTCATTGATTTTTGCCATTGAAAAACATCGTTATTCATATACCAGAAATGTTTGAAGCTACTGACTGAATGAAAGGAGCTGGCATCTCACTCTCTTTGAATCTTCTTTATCATGCTAAGAGGAGCAGGAAAAAGCAAAAAATTTCAGAATTGCACCTTCAATGCGGAGAAATTACTGTTTGTGCATTTACAATATTCATTGATTTTTGCCATTGAAAAACGTCCAGAAATGCTTGAAGCTACTGACTGAATGAAAGGAGCTGGCATCTCACTCTCTTTGAATCTTCTTTATCATGCTAAGAGGAGCAGGAAAAAGCAAAAAATTTCAGAATTGCACCTTGCAATGCGGAGAAATTACTGTTTGTGCATTTACAATATTCATTAATTTTTGCCATTGAAAAACATCATGTTATTCATATACCAGAAATGATTGAAGCTACTGACTGAATGAAAGGAGCTGGCATCTCACTCTCTTTGAATCTTCTTTATCATGCTAAGAGGAGCAGGAAAAAGCAAAAAATTTCAGAATTGCACCTTGCAATGCGGAGAAATTACTGTTTGTGCATTTACAATATTCATTGATTTTTGCCATTGAAAAACATCATGTTATTCATATACCAGAAATGATTGAAGCTACTGACTGAATGAAAGGAGCTGGCATCTCACTCTCTTTGAATCTTCTTTATCATGCTAAGAGGAGCAGGAAAAAGCAAAAAATTTCAGAATTGCACCTTGCAATGCGGAGAAATTACTGTTTGTGCATTTACAATATTCATTGATTTTTGCCATTGAAAAACGTCCAGAAATGATTGAAGCTACTGACTGAATGAAAGGAGCTGGCATCTCACTCTCTTTGAATCTTCTTTATCATGCTAAGAGGAGCAGGAAAAAGCAAAAAATTTCAGAATTGCACCTTGCAATGCGGAGAAATTACTGTTTGTGCATTTACAATATTCATTGATTTTTGCCATTGAAAAACGTCCAGAAATGATTGAAGCTACTGACTGAATGAAAGGAGCTCTCATCTCACTCTCTTTGAATCTTCTTTATCATGCTAAGAGGAGCAGGAAAAAGCAAAAAATTTCAGAATTGCACCTTGCAATGCGGAGAAATTACTGTTTGTGCATTTACAATATTCATTGATTTTTGCCATTGAAAAACATCATGTTATTCATATACCAGAAATGTTTGAAGCTACTGACTGAATGAAAGGAGCTGGCATCTCACTCTCTTTGAATCTTCTTTATCATGCTAAGAGGAGCAGGAAAAAGCAAAAAATTTCAGAATTGCACCTTCAATGCGGAGAAATTACTGTTTGTGCATTTACAATATTCATTGATTTTTGCCATTGAAAAACGTCCAGAAATGATTGAAGCTACTGACTGAATGAAAGGAGCTGGCATCTCACTCTCTTTGAATCTTCTTTATCATGCTAAGAGGAGCAGGAAAAAGCAAAAAATTTCAGAATTGCACCTTGCAATGCGGAGAAATTACTGTTTGTGCATTTACAATATTCATTAATTTTTGCCATTAAAAAACATCATGTTATTCATATACCAGAAATGATTGAAGCTACTGACTGAATGAAAGGAGCTGGCATCTCACTCTCTTTGAATCTTCTTTATCATGCTAAGAGGAGCAGGAAAAAGCAAAAAATTTCAGAATTGCACCTTGCAATGCGGAGAAATTACTGTTTGTGCATTTACAATATTCATTGATTTTTGCCATTGAAAAACATCATGTTATTCATATACCAGAAATGTTTGAAGCTACTGACTGAATGAAAGGAGCTGGCATCTCACTCTCTTTGAATCTTCTTTATCATACTAAGAGGAGCAGGAAAAAGCAAAAAATTTCAGAATTGCACCTTGCAATGCGGAGAAATTACTGTTTGTGCATTTACAATATTCATTGATTTTTGCCATTGAAAAACGTCCAGAAATGATTGAAGCTACTGACTGAATGAAAGGAGCTGGCATCTCACTCTCTTTGAATCTTCTTTATCATGCTAAGAGGAGCAGGAAAAAGAAAAAAATTTCAGAATTGCACCTTGCAATGCGGAGAAATTACTGTTTGTGCATTTACAATATTCATTGATTTTTGCCATTGAAAAACATCATGTTATTCATATACCAGAAATGTTTGAAGCTACTGACTGAATGAAAGGAGCTGGCATCTCACTCTCTTTGAATCTTCTTTATCATACTAAGAGGAGCAGGAAAAAGCAAAAAATTTCAGAATTGCACCTTCAATGCGGAGAAATTACTGTTTGTGCATTTACAATATTCATTGATTTTTGCCATTGAAAAACGTCCAGAAATGATTGAAGCTACTGACTGAATGAAAGGAGCTGGCATCTCACTCTCTTTGAATCTTCTTTATCATGCTAAGAGGAGCAGGAAAAAGCAAAAAATTTCAGAATTGCACCTTGCAATGCGGAGAAATTACTGTTTGTGCATTTACAATATTCATTAATTTTTGCCATTGAAAAACATCATGTTATTCATATACCAGAAATGATTGAAGCTACTGACTGAATGAAAGGAGCTGGCATCTCACTCTCTTTGAATCTTCTTTACCATGCTAAGAGGAGCAGGAAAAAGCAAAAAATTTCAGAATTGCACCTTGCAATGCGGAGAAATTACTGTTTGTGCATTTACAATATTCACTGATTTTTGCCATTGAAAAACATCATGTTATTCATATACCAGAAATGTTTGAAGCTACTGACTGAATGAAAGGAGCTGGCATCTCACTCTCTTTGAATCTTCTTTATCATACTAAGAGGAGCAGGAAAAAGCAAAAAATTTCAGAATTGCACCTTGCAATGCGGAGAAATTACTGTTTGTGCATTTACAATATTCATTGATTTTTGCCATTGAAAAACGTCCAGAAATGATTGAAGCTACTGACTGAATGAAAGGAGCTGGCATCTCACTCTCTTTGAATCTTCTTTATCATGCTAAGAGGAGCAGGAAAAAGCAAAAAATTTCAGAATTGCACCTTGCAATGCGGAGAAATTACTGTTTGTGCATTTACAATATTCATTGATTTTTGCCGCCATTGAAAAACATCATGTTATTCATATACCAGAAATGTTTGAAGCTACTGACTGAATGAAAGGAGCTGGCATCTCACTCTCTTTGAATCTTCTTTATCATGCTAAGAGGAGCAGGAAAAAGCAAAAAATTTCAGAATTGCACCTTGCAATGCGAAGAAATTACTGTTTGTGCATTTACAATATTCATTGATTTTTGCCATTGAAAAACATCATGTTATTCATATACCAGAAATGTTTGATGCTACTGACTGAATGAAAGGAGCTGGCATCTCACTCTCTTTGAATCTTCTTTATCATGCTAAGAGGAGCAGGAAAAAGCAAAAAATTTCAGAATTGCACCTTGCAATGCGGAGAAATTACTGTTTGTGCATTTACAATATTCATTGATTTTTGCCATTGAAAAACATCCAGAAATGATTGAAGCTACTGACTGAATGAAAGGAGCTGGCATCTCACTCTCTTTGAATCTTCTTTATCATGCTAAGAGGAGCAGGAAAAAGCAAAAAATTTCAGAATTGCACCTTGCAATGCGGAGAAATTACTGTTTGTGCATTTACAATATTCATTGATTTTTGCCATTGAAAAACGTCCAGAAATGATTGAAGCTACTGACTGAATGAAAGGAGCTGGCATCTCAGTCTCTTTGAATCTTCTTTATCATGCTAAGAGGAGCAGGAAAAAGCAAAAAATTTCAGAATTGCACCTTGCAATGCGGAGAAATTACTGTTTGTGCATCTACAATATTCATTGATTTTTGCCGTTGAAAAACGTCCAGAAATGATTGAAGCTACTGACTGAATGAAAGGAGCTGGCATCTCACTCTCTTTGAGTCTTCTTTACCATGCTAAGAGGAGCAGGAAAAAGCAAAAAATTTCAGAATTGCACCTTGCAATGCGGAGAAATTACTGTTTGTGCATTTACAATATTCATTGATTTTTGCCATTGAAAAACGTCCAGAAATGATTGAAGCTACTGACTGAATGAAAGGAGCTGGCATCTCACTCTCTTTGAATCTTCTTTATCATGCTAAGAGGAGCAGGAAAAAGCAAAAAATTTCAGAATTGCACCTTGCAATGCGGAGAAATTACTGTTTGTGCATTTACAATATTCATTGATTTTTGCCATTGAAAAACATCATGTTATTCATATACCAGAAATGATTGAAGCTACTGACTGAATGAAAGGAGCTGGCATCTCACTCTCTTTGAATCTTCTTTATCATGCTAAGAGGAGCAGGAAAAAGCAAAAAATTTCAGAATTGCACCTTGCAATGCGGAGAAATTACTGTTTGTGCATTTACAATATTCATTGATTTTTGCCATTGAAAAACGTCCAGAAATGATTGAAGCTACTGACTGAATGAAAGGAGCTGGCATCTCACTCTCTTTGAATCTTCTTTATCATGCTAAGAGGAGCAGGAAAAAGCAAAAAATTTCAGAATTGCACCTTGCAATGCGGAGAAATTACTGTTTGTGCATTTACAATATTCATTGATTTTTGCCATTGAAAAACGTCCAGAAATGATTGAAGCTACTGACTGAATGAAAGGAGCTCTCATCTCACTCTCTTTGAATCTTCTTTATCATGCTAAGAGGAGCAGGAAAAAGCAAAAAATTTCAGAATTGCACCTTGCAATGCGGAGAAATTACTGTTTGTGCATTTACAATATTCATTGATTTTTGCCATTGAAAAACATCATGTTATTCATATACCAGAAATGTTTGAAGCTACTGACTGAATGAAAGGAGCTGGCATCTCACTCTCTTTGAATCTTCTTTATCATGCTAAGAGGAGCAGGAAAAAGCAAAAAATTTCAGAATTGCACCTTCAATGCGGAGAAATTACTGTTTGTGCATTTACAATATTCATTGATTTTTGCCATTGAAAAACGTCCAGAAATGCTTGAAGCTACTGACTGAATGAAAGGAGCTGGCATCTCACTCTCTTTGAATCTTCTTTATCATGCTAAGAGGAGCAGGAAAAAGCAAAAAATTTCAGAATTGCACCTTGCAATGCGGAGAAATTACTGTTTGTGCATTTACAATATTCATTAATTTTTGCCATTGAAAAACATCATGTTATTCATATACCAGAAATGATTGAAGCTACTGACTGAATGAAAGGAGCTGGCATCTCACTCTCTTTGAATCTTCTTTATCATGCTAAGAGGAGCAGGAAAAAGCAAAAAATTTCAGAATTGCACCTTGCAATGCGGAGAAATTACTGTTTGTGCATTTACAATATTCATTAATTTTTGCCATTGAAAAACATCATGTTATTCATATACCAGAAATGATTGAAGCTACTGACTGAATGAAAGGAGCTGGCATCTCACTCTCTTTGAATCTTCTTTATCATGCTAAGAGGAGCAGGAAAAAGCAAAAAATTTCAGAATTGCACCTTGCAATGCGGAGAAATTACTGTTTGTGCATTTACAATATTCATTGATTTTTGCCATTGAAAAACATCATGTTATTCATATACCAGAAATGTTTGAAGCTACTGACTGAATGAAAGGAGCTGGCATCTCACTCTCTTTGAATCTTCTTTATCATACTAAGAGGAGCAGGAAAAAGCAAAAAATTTCAGAATTGCACCTTGCAATGCGGAGAAATTACTGTTTGTGCATTTACAATATTCATTGATTTTTGCCATTGAAAAACGTCGAGAAATGATTGAAGCTACTGACTGAATGAAAGGAGCTGGCATCTCACTCTCTTTGAATCTTCTTTATCATGCTAAGAGGAGCAGGAAAAAGCAAAAAATTTCAGAATTGCACCTTGCAATGCGGAGAAATTACTGTTTGTGCATTTACAATATTCATTGATTTTTGCCATTGAAAAACATCATGTTATTCATTTACCAGAAATGTTTGAAGCTACTGACTGAATGAAAGGAGCTGGCATCTCACTCTCTTTGAATCTTCTTTATCATACTAAGAGGAGCAGGAAAAAGCAAAAAATTTCAGAATTGCACCTTCAATGCGGAGAAATTACTGTTTGTGCATTTACAATATTCATTGATTTTTGCCATTGAAAAACGTCCAGAAATGATTGAAGCTACTGACTGAATGAAAGGAGCTGGCATCTCACTCTCTTTGAATCTTCTTTATCATGCTAAGAGGAGCAGGAAAAAGCAAAAAATTTCAGAATTGCACCTTGCAATGCGGAGAAATTACTGTTTGTGCATTTACAATATTCATTAATTTTTGCCATTGAAAAACATCATGTTATTCATATACCAGAAATGATTGAAGCTACTAACTGAATGAAAGGAGCTGGCATCTCACTCTCTTTGAATCTTCTTTACCATGCTAAGAGGAGCAGGAAAAAGCAAAAAATTTCAGAATTGCACCTTGCAATGCGGAGAAATTACTGTTTGTGCATTTACAATATTCATTGATTTTTGCCATTGAAAAACGTCCAGAAATGATTGAAGCTACTGACTGAATGAAAGGAGCTGGCATCTCACTCTCTTTGAAACTTCTTTATCATGCTAAGAGGAGCAGGAAAAAGCAAAAAATTTCAGAATTGCACCTTGCAATGCGGAGAAATTACTGTTTGTGCATTTACAATATTCATTGATTTTTGCCATTGAAAAACGTCCAGAAATGATTGAAGCTACTGACTGAATGAAAGGAGCTGGCATCTCACTCTCTTTGAATCTTCTTTATCATGCTAAGAGGAGCAGGAAAAAGCAAAAAATTTCAGAATTGCACCTTGCAATGCGGAGAAATTACTGTTTGTGCATTTACAATATTCATTGATTTTTGCCGCCATTGAAAAACATCATGTTATTCATATACCAGAAATGTTTGAAGCTACTGACTGAATGAAAGGAGCTGGCATCTCACTCTCTTTGAATCTTCTTTATCATGCTAAGAGGAGCAGGAAAAAGCAAAAAATTTCAGAATTGCACCTTGCAATGCGAAGAAATTACTGTTTGTGCATTTACAATATTCATTGATTTTTGCCATTGAAAAACATCATGTTATTCATATACCAGAAATGTTTGATGCTACTGACTGAATGAAAGGAGCTGGCATCTCACTCTCTTTGAATCTTCTTTATCATGCTAAGAGGAGCAGGAAAAAGCAAAAAATTTCAGAATTGCACCTTGCAATGCGGAGAAATTACTGTTTGTGCATTTACAATATTCATTGATTTTTGCCATTGAAAAACGTCCAGAAATGATTGAAGCTACTGACTGAATGAAAGGAGCTGGCATCTCACTCTCTTTGAATCTTCTTTATCATGCTAAGAGGAGCAGGAAAAAGCAAAAAATTTCAGAATTGCACCTTGCAATGCGGAGAAATTACTGTTTGTGCATTTACAATATTCATTGATTTTTGCCATTGAAAAACATCCAGAAATGATTGAAGCTACTGACTGAATGAAAGGAGCTGGCATCTCACTCTCTTTGAATCTTCTTTATCATGCTAAGAGGAGCAGGAAAAAGCAAAAAATTTCAGAATTGCACCTTGCAATGCGGAGAAATTACTGTTTGTGCATTTACAATATTCATTGATTTTTGCCATTGAAAAACGTCCAGAAATGATTGAAGCTACTGACTGAATGAAAGGAGCTGGCATCTCAGTCTCTTTGAATCTTCTTTATCATGCTAAGAGGAGCAGGAAAAAGCAAAAAATTTCAGAATTGCACCTTGCAATGCGGAGAAATTACTGTTTGTGCATCTACAATATTCATTGATTTTTGCCGTTGAAAAACGTCCAGAAATGATTGAAGCTACTGACTGAATGAAAGGAGCTGGCATCTCACTCTCTTTGAGTCTTCTTTACCATGCTAAGAGGAGCAGGAAAAAGCAAAAAATTTCAGAATTGCACCTTGCAATGCGGAGAAATTACTGTTTGTGCATTTACAATATTCATTGATTTTTGCCATTGAAAAACGTCCAGAAATGATTGAAGCTACTGACTGAATGAAAGGAGCTGGCATCTCACTCTCTTTGAATCTTCTTTATCATGCTAAGAGGAGCAGGAAAAAGCAAAAAATTTCAGAATTGCACCTTGCAATGCGGAGAAATTACTGTTTGTGCATTTACAATATTCATTGATTTTTGCCATTGAAAAACATCATGTTATTCATATACCAGAAATGATTGAAGCTACTGACTGAATGAAAGGAGCTGGCATCTCACTCTCTTTGAATCTTCTTTATCATGCTAAGAGGAGCAGGAAAAAGCAAAAAATTTCAGAATTGCAAGTTGCAATGCGGAGAAATTACTGTTTGTGCATTTACAATATTCATTGATTTTTGCCATTGAAAAACGTCCAGAAATGATTGAAGCTACTGACTGAATGAAAGGAGCTGGCATCTCACTCTCTTTGAATCTTCTTTATCATGCTAAGAGGAGCAGGAAAAAGCAAAAAATTTCAGAATTGCACCTTGCAATGCGGAGAAATTACTGTTTGTGCATTTACAATATTCATTGATTTTTGCCATTGAAAAACGTCCAGAAATGATTGAAGCTACTGACTGAATGAAAGGAGCTCTCATCTCACTCTCTTTGAATCTTCTTTATCATGCTAAGAGGAGCAGGAAAAAGCAAAAAATTTCAGAATTGCACCTTGCAATGCGGAGAAATTACTGTTTGTGCATTTACAATATTCATTGATTTTTGCCATTGAAAAACATCATGTTATTCATATACCAGAAATGTTTGAAGCTACTGACTGAATGAAAGGAGCTGGCATCTCACTCTCTTTGAATCTTCTTTATCATGCTAAGAGGAGCAGGAAAAAGCAAAAAATTTCAGAATTGCACCTTCAATGCGGAGAAATTACTGTTTGTGCATTTACAATATTCATTGATTTTTGCCATTGAAAAACGTCCAGAAATGCTTGAAGCTACTGACTGAATGAAAGGAGCTGGCATCTCACTCTCTTTGAATCTTCTTTATCATGCTAAGAGGAGCAGGAAAAAGCAAAAAATTTCAGAATTGCACCTTGCAATGCGGAGAAATTACTGTTTGTGCATTTACAATATTCATTAATTTTTGCCATTGAAAAACATCATGTTATTCATATACCAGAAATGATTGAAGCTACTGACTGAATGAAAGGAGCTGGCATCTCACTCTCTTTGAATCTTCTTTATCATGCTAAGAGGAGCAGGAAAAAGCAAAAAATTTCAGAATTGCACCTTGCAATGCGGAGAAATTACTGTTTGTGCATTTACAATATTCATTGATTTTTGCCATTGAAAAACATGTTATTCATATACCAGAAATGTTTGAAGCTACTGACTGAATGAAAGGAGCTGGCATCTCACTCTCTTTGAATCTTCTTTATCATACTAAGAGGAGCAGGAAAAAGCAAAAAATTTCAGAATTGCACCTTGCAATGCGGAGAAATTACTGTTTGTGCATTTACAATATTCATTGATTTTTGCCATTGAAAAACGTCCAGAAATGATTGAAGCTACTGACTGAATGAAAGGAGCTGGCATCTCACTCTCTTTGAATCTTCTTTATCATGCTAAGAGGAGCAGGAAAAAGCAAAAAATTTCAGAATTGCACCTTGCAATGCGGAGAAATTACTGTTTGTGCATTTACAATATTCATTGATTTTTGCCATTGAAAAACGTCCAGAAATGATTGAAGCTTCTGACTGAATGAAAGGAGCTGGCATCTCAGTCTCTTTGAATCTTCTTTATCATGCTAAGAGGAGCAGGAAAAAGCAAAAAATTTCAGAATTGCACCTTGCAATGCGGAGAAATTACTGTTTGTGCATCTACAATATTCATTGATTTTTGCCGTTGAAAAACGTCCAGAAATGATTGAAGCTACTGACTGAATGAAAGGAGCTGGCATCTCACTCTCTTTGAGTCTTCTTTACCATGCTAAGAGGAGCAGGAAAAAGCAAAAAATTTCAGAATTGCACCTTGCAATGCGGAGAAATTACTGTTTGTGCATTTACAATATTCATTGATTTTTGCCATTGAAAAACGTCCAGAAATGATTGAAGCTACTGACTGAATGAAAGGAGCTGGCATCTCACTCTCTTTGAATCTTCTTTATCATGCTAAGAGGAGCAGGAAAAAGCAAAAAATTTCAGAATTGCACCTTGCAATGCGGAGAAATTACTGTTTGTGCATTTACAATATTCATTCATTTTTGCCATTGAAAAACATCATGTTATTCATATACCAGAAATGATTGAAGCTACTGACTGAATGAAAGGAGCTGGCATCTCACTCTCTTTGAATCTTCTTTATCATGCTAAGAGGAGCAGGAAAAAGCAAAAAATTTCAGAATTGCACCTTGCAATGCGGAGAAATTACTGTTTGTGCATTTACAATATTCATTGATTTTTGCCATTGAAAAACGTCCAGAAATGATTGAAGCTACTGACTGATTGAAAGGAGCTGGCATCTCACTCTCTTTGAATCTTCTTTATCATGCTAAGAGGAGCAGGAAAAAGCAAAAAATTTCAGAATTGCACCTTGCAATGCGGAGAAATTACTGTTTGTGCATTTACAATATTCATTGATTTTTGCCATTGAAAAACGACCAGAAATGATTGAAGCTACTGACTGAATGAAAGGAGCTCTCATCTCACTCTCTTTGAATCTTCTTTATCATGCTAAGAGGAGCAGGAAAAAGCAAAAAATTTCAGAATTGCACCTTGCAATGCGGAGAAATTACTGTTTGTGCATTTACAATATTCATTGATTTTTGCCATTGAAAAACATCATGTTATTCATATACCAGAAATGTTTGAAGCTACTGACTGAATGAAAGGAGCTGGCATCTCACTCTCTTTGAATCTTCTTTATCATGCTAAGAGGAGCAGGAAAAAGCAAAAAATTTCAGAATTGCACCTTCAATGCGGAGAAATTACTGTTTGTGCATTTACAATATTCATTGATTTTTGCCATTGAAAAACGTCCAGAAATGATTGAAGCTACTGACTGAATGAAAGGAGCTGGCATCTCACTCTCTTTGAATCTTCTTTATCATGCTAAGAGGAGCAGGAAAAAGCAAAAAATTTCAGAATTGCACCTTGCAATGCGGAGAAATTACTGTTTGTGCATTTACAATATTCATTAATTTTTGCCATTGAAAAACATCATGTTATTCATATACCAGAAATGATTGAAGCTACTGACTGAATGAAAGGAGCTGGCATCTCACTCTCTTTGAATCTTCTTTATCATGCTAAGAGGAGCAGGAAAAAGCAAAAAATTTCAGAATTGCACCTTGCAATGCGGAGAAATTACTGTTTGTGCATTTACAATATTCATTGATTTTTGCCATTGAAAAACATCATGTTATTCATATACCAGAAATGTTTGAAGCTACTGACTGAATGAAAGGAGCTGGCATCTCACTCTCTTTGAATCTTCTTTATCATACTAAGAGGAGCAGGAAAAAGCAAAAAATTTCAGAATTGCACCTTGCAATGCGGAGAAATTACTGTTTGTGCATTTACAATATTCATTGATTTTTGCCATTGAAAAACGTCCAGAAATGATTGAAGCTACTGACTGAATGAAAGGAGCTGGCATCTCACTCTCTTTGAATCTTCTTTATCATGCTAAGAGGAGCAGGAAAAAGCAAAAAATTTCAGAATTGCACCTTGCAATGCGGAGAAATTACTGTTTGTGCATTTACAATATTCATTGATTTTTGCCATTGAAAAACGTCCAGAAATGATTGAAGCTACTGACTGAATGAAAGGAGCTGGCATCTCACTCTCTTTGAATCTTCTTTATCATGCTAAGAGGAGCAGGAAAAAGCAAAAAATTTCAGAATTGCACCTTGCAATGCGGAGAAATTACTGTTTGTGCATTTACAATATTCATTGATTTTTGCCATTGAAAAACATCATGTTATTCATATACCAGAAATGTTTGAAGCTACTGACTGAATGAAAGGAGCTGGCATCTCACTCTCTTTGAATCTTCTTTATCATACTAAGAGGAGCAGGAAAAAGCAAAAAATTTCAGAATTGCACCTTCAATGCGGAGAAATTACTGTTTGTGCATTTACAATATTCATTGATTTTTGCCATTGAAAAACGTCCAGAAATGATTGAAGCTACTGACTGAATGAAAGGAGCTGGCATCTCACTCTCTTTGAATCTTCTTTATCATGCTAAGAGGAGCAGGAAAAAGCAAAAAATTTCAGAATTGCACCTTGCAATGCGGAGAAATTACTGTTTGTGCATTTACAATATTCATTAATTTTTGCCATTGAAAAACATCATGTTATTCATATACCAGAAATGATTGAAGCTACTGACTGAATGAAAGGAGCTGGCATCTCACTCTCTTTGAATCTTCTTTACCATGCTAAGAGGAGCAGGAAAAAGCAAAAAATTTCAGAATTGCACCTTGCAATGCGGAGAAATTACTGTTTGTGCATTTACAATATTCACTGATTTTTGCCATTGAAAAACATCATGTTATTCATATACCAGAAATGTTTGAAGCTACTGACTGAATGAAAGGAGCTGGCATCTCACTCTCTTTGAATCTTCTTTATCATACTAAGAGGAGCAGGAAAAAGCAAAAAATTTCAGAATTGCACCTTGCAATGCGGAGAAATTACTGTTTGTGCATTTACAATATTCATTGATTTTTGCCATTGAAAAACGTCCAGAAATGATTGAAGCTACTGACTGAATGAAAGGAGCTGGCATCTCACTCTCTTTGAATCTTCTTTATCATGCTAAGAGGAGCAGGAAAAAGCAAAAAATTTCAGAATTGCACCTTGCAATGCGGAGAAATTACTGTTTGTGCATTTACAATATTCATTGATTTTTGCCGCCATTGAAAAACATCATGTTATTCATATACCAGAAATGTTTGAAGCTACTGACTGAATGAAAGGAGCTGGCATCTCACTCTCTTTGAATCTTCTTTATCATGCTAAGAGGAGCAGGAAAAAGCAAAAAATTTCAGAATTGCACCTTGCAATGCGAAGAAATTACTGTTTGTGCATTTACAATATTCATTGATTTTTACCATTGAAAAACATCATGTTATTCATATACCAGAAATGTTTGATGCTACTGACTGAATGAAAGGAGCTGGCATCTCACTCTCTTTGAATCTTCTTTATCATGCTAAGAGGAGCAGGAAAAAGCAAAAAATTTCAGAATTGCACCTTGCAATGCGGAGAAATTACTGTTTGTGCATTTACAATATTCATTGATTTTTGCCATTGAAAAACATCCAGAAATGATTGAAGCTACTGACTGAATGAAAGGAGCTGGCATCTCACTCTCTTTGAATCTTCTTTATCATGCTAAGAGGAGCAGGAAAAAGCAAAAAATTTCAGAATTGCACCTTGCAATGCGGAGAAATTACTGTTTGTGCATTTACAATATTCATTGATTTTTGCCATTGAAAAACGTCCAGAAATGATTGAAGCTACTGACTGAATGAAAGGAGCTGGCATCTCAGTCTCTTTGAATCTTCTTTATCATGCTAAGAGGAGCAGGAAAAAGCAAAAAATTTCAGAATTGCACCTTGCAATGCGGAGAAATTACTGTTTGTGCATCTACAATATTCATTGATTTTTGCCGTTGAAAAACGTCCAGAAATGATTGAAGCTACTGACTGAATGAAAGGAGCTGGCATCTCACTCTCTTTGAGTCTTCTTTACCATGCTAAGAGGAGCAGGAAAAAGCAAAAAATTTCAGAATTGCACCTTGCAATGCGGAGAAATTACTGTTTGTGCATTTACAATATTCATTGATTTTTGCCATTGAAAAACGTCCAGAAATGATTGAAGCTACTGACTGAATGAAAGGAGCTGGCATCTCACTCTCTTTGAATCTTCTTTATCATGCTAAGAGGAGCAGGAAAAAGCAAAAAATTTCAGAATTGCACCTTGCAATGCGGAGAAATTACTGTTTGTGCAATTACAATATTCATTGATTTTTGCCATTGAAAAACATCATGTTATTCATATACCAGAAATGATTGAAGCTACTGACTGAATGAAAGGAGCTGGCATCTCACTCTCTTTGAATCTTCTTTATCATGCTAAGAGGAGCAGGAAAAAGCAAAAAATTTCAGAATTGCACCTTGCAATGCGGAGAAATTACTGTTTGTGCATTTACAATATTCATTGATTTTTGCCATTGAAAAACGTCCAGAAATGATTGAAGCTACTGACTGAATGAAAGGAGCTGGCATCTCACTCTCTTTGAATCTTCTTTATCATGCTAAGAGGAGCAGGAAAAAGCAAAAAATTTCAGAATTGCACCTTGCAATGCGGAGAAATTACTGTTTGTGCATTTACAATATTCATTGATTTTTGCCATTGAAAAACGTCCAGAAATGATTGAAGCTACTGACTGAATGAAAGGAGCTCTCATCTCACTCTCTTTGAATCTTCTTTATCATGCTAAGAGGAGCAGGAAAAAGCAAAAAATTTCAGAATTGCACCTTGCAATGCGGAGAAATTACTGTTTGTGCATTTACAATATTCATTGATTTTTGCCATTGAAAAACATCATGTTATTCATATACCAGAAATGTTTGAAGCTACTGACTGAATGAAAGGAGCTGGCATCTCACTCTCTTTGAATCTTCTTTATCATGCTAAGAGGAGCAGGAAAAAGCAAAAAATTTCAGAATTGCACCTTCAATGCGGAGAAATTACTGTTTGTGCATTTACAATATTCATTGATTTTTGCCATTGAAAAACGTCCAGAAATGCTTGAAGCTACTGACTGAATGAAAGGAGCTGGCATCTCACTCTCTTTGAATCTTCTTTATCATGCTAAGAGGAGCAGGAAAAAGCAAAAAATTTCAGAATTGCACCTTGCAATGCGGAGAAATTACTGTTTGTGCATTTACAATATTCATTAATTTTTGCCATTGAAAAACATCATGTTATTCATATACCAGAAATGATTGAAGCTACTGACTGAATGAAAGGAGCTGGCATCTCACTCTCTTTGAATCTTCTTTATCATGCTAAGAGGAGCAGGAAAAAGCAAAAAATTTCAGAATTGCACCTTGCAATGCGGAGAAATTACTGTTTGTGCATTTACAATATTCATTGATTTTTGCCATTGAAAAACATGTTATTCATATACCAGAAATGTTTGAAGCTACTGACTGAATGAAAGGAGCTGGCATCTCACTCTCTTTGAATCTTCTTTATCATACTAAGAGGAGCAGGAAAAAGCAAAAAATTTCAGAATTGCACCTTGCAATGCGGAGAAATTACTGTTTGTGCATTTACAATATTCATTGATTTTTGCCATTGAAAAACGTCCAGAAATGATTGAAGCTACTGACTGAATGAAAGGAGCTGGCATCTCACTCTCTTTGAATCTTCTTTATCATGCTAAGAGGAGCAGGAAAAAGCAAAAAATTTCAGAATTGCACCTTGCAATGCGGAGAAATTACTGTTTGTGCATTTACAATATTCATTGATTTTTGCCATTGAAAAACATCATGTTATTCATATACCAGAAATGTTTGAAGCTACTGACTGAATGAAAGGAGCTGGCATCTCACTCTCTTTGAATCTTCTTTATCATACTAAGAGGAGCAGGAAAAAGCAAAAAATTTCAGAATTGCACCTTCAATGCGGAGAAATTACTGTTTGTGCATTTACAATATTCATTGATTTTTGCCATTGAAAAACGTCCAGAAATGATTGAAGCTACTGACTGAATGAAAGGAGCTGGCATCTCACTCTCTTTGAATCTTCTTTATCATGCTAAGAGGAGCAGGAAAAAGCAAAAAATTTCAGAATTGCACCTTGCAATGCGGAGAAATTACTGTTTGTGCATTTACAATATTCATTAATTTTTGCCATTGAAAAACATCATGTTATTCATATACCAGAAATGATTGAAGCTACTGACTGAATGAAAGGAGCTGGCATCTCACTCTCTTTGAATCTTCTTTATCATGCTAAGAGGAGCAGGAAAAAGCAAAAAATTTCAGAATTGCACCTTGCAATGCGGAGAAATTACTGTTTGTGCATTTACAATATTCATTGATTTTTGCCATTGAAAAACATCATGTTATTCATATACCAGAAATGTTTGAAGCTACTGACTGAATGAAAGGAGCTGGCATCTCACTCTCTTTGAATCTTCTTTATCATACTAAGAGGAGCAGGAAAAAGCAAAAAATTTCAGAATTGCACCTTGCAATGCGGAGAAATTACTGTTTGTGCATTTACAATATTCATTGATTTTTGCCATTGAAAAACGTCCAGAAATGATTGAAGCTACTGACTGAATGAAAGGAGCTGGCATCTCACTCTCTTTGAATCTTCTTTATCATGCTAAGAGGAGCAGGAAAAAGCAAAAAATTTCAGAATTGCACCTTGCAATGCGGAGAAATTACTGTTTGTGCATTTACAATATTCATTGATTTTTGCCATTGAAAAACGTCCAGAAATGATTGAAGCTACTGACTGAATGAAAGGAGCTGGCATCTCACTCTCTTTGAATCTTCTTTATCATGCTAAGAGGAGCAGGAAAAAGCAAAAAATTTCAGAATTGCACCTTGCAATGCGGAGAAATTACTGTTTGTGCATTTACAATATTCATTGATTTTTGCCATTGAAAAACGTCCAGAAATGATTGAAGCTACTGACTGAATGAAAGGAGCTCTCATCTCACTCTCTTTGAATCTTCTTTATCATGCTAAGAGGAGCAGGAAAAAGCAAAAAATTTCAGAATTGCACCTTGCAATGCGGAGAAATTACTGTTTGTGCATTTACAATATTCATTGATTTTTGCCATTGAAAAACATCATGTTATTCATATACCAGAAATGTTTGAAGCTACTGACTGAATGAAAGGAGCTGGCATCTCACTCTCTTTGAATCTTCTTTATCATGCTAAGAGGAGCAGGAAAAAGCAAAAAATTTCAGAATTGCACCTTCAATGCGGAGAAATTACTGTTTGTGCATTTACAATATTCATTGATTTTTGCCATTGAAAAACGTCCAGAAATGCTTGAAGCTACTGACTGAATGAAAGGAGCTGGCATCTCACTCTCTTTGAATCTTCTTTATCATGCTAAGAGGAGCAGGAAAAAGCAAAAAATTTCAGAATTGCACCTTGCAATGCGGAGAAATTACTGTTTGTGCATTTACAATATTCATTAATTTTTGCCATTGAAAAACATCATGTTATTCATATACCAGAAATGATTGAAGCTACTGACTGAATGAAAGGAGCTGGCATCTCACTCTCTTTGAATCTTCTTTATCATGCTAAGAGGAGCAGGAAAAAGCAAAAAATTTCAGAATTGCACCTTGCAATGCGGAGAAATTACTGTTTGTGCATTTACAATATTCATTGATTTTTGCCATTGAAAAACATGTTATTCATATACCAGAAATGTTTGAAGCTACTGACTGAATGAAAGGAGCTGGCATCTCACTCTCTTTGAATCTTCTTTATCATACTAAGAGGAGCAGGAAAAAGCAAAAAATTTCAGAATTGCACCTTGCAATGCGGAGAAATTACTGTTTGTGCATTTACAATATTCATTGATTTTTGCCATTGAAAAACGTCCAGAAATGATTGAAGCTACTGACTGAATGAAAGGAGCTGGCATCTCACTCTCTTTGAATCTTCTTTATCATGCTAAGAGGAGCAGGAAAAAGCAAAAAATTTCAGAATTGCACCTTGCAATGCGGAGAAATTACTGTTTGTGCATTTACAATATTCATTGATTTTTGCCATTGAAAAACATCATGTTATTCATATACCAGAAATGTTTGAAGCTACTGACTGAATGAAAGGAGCTGGCATCTCACTCTCTTTGAATCTTCTTTATCATACTAAGAGGAGCAGGAAAAAGCAAAAAATTTCAGAATTGCACCTTCAATGCGGAGAAATTACTGTTTGTGCATTTACAATATTCATTGATTTTTGCCATTGAAAAACGTCCAGAAATGATTGAAGCTACTGACTGAATGAAAGGAGCTGGCATCTCACTCTCTTTGAATCTTCTTTATCATGCTAAGAGGAGCAGGAAAAAGCAAAAAATTTCAGAATTGCACCTTGCAATGCGGAGAAATTACTGTTTGTGCATTTACAATATTCATTAATTTTTGCCATTGAAAAACATCATGTTATTCATATACCAGAAATGATTGAAGCTACTGACTGAATGAAAGGAGCTGGCATCTCACTCTCTTTGAATCTTCTTTATCATGCTGAGGAGCAGGAAAAAGCAAAAAATTTCAGAATTGCACCTTGCAATGCGGAGAAATTACTGTTTGTGCATTTACAATATTCATTGATTTTTGCCATTGAAAAACATCATGTTATTCATATACCAGAAATGTTTGAAGCTACTGACTGAATGAAAGGAGCTGGCATCTCACTCTCTTTGAATCTTCTTTATCATACTAAGAGGAGCAGGAAAAAGCAAAAAATTTCAGAATTGCACCTTGCAATGCGGAGAAATTACTGTTTGTGCATTTACAATATTCATTGATTTTTGCCATTGAAAAACGTCCAGAAATGATTGAAGCTACTGACTGAATGAAAGGAGCTGGCATCTCACTCTCTTTGAATCTTCTTTATCATGCTAAGAGGAGCAGGAAAAAGCAAAAAATTTCAGAATTGCACCTTGCAATGCGGAGAAATTACTGTTTGTGCATTTACAATATTCATTGATTTTTGCCATTGAAAAACGTCCAGAAATGATTGAAGCTACTGACTGAATGAAAGGAGCTGGCATCTCACTCTCTTTGAATCTTCTTTATCATGCTAAGAGGAGCAGGAAAAAGCAAAAAATTTCAGAATTGCACCTTGCAATGCGGAGAAATTACTGTTTGTGCATTTACAATATTCATTGATTTTTGCCGCCATTGAAAAACATCATGTTATTCATATACCAGAAATGTTTGAAGCTACTGACTGAATGAAAGGAGCTGGCATCTCACTCTCTTTGAATCTTCTTTATCATGCTAAGAGGAGCAGGAAAAAGCAAAAAATTTCAGAATTGCACCTTGCAATGCGAAGAAATTACTGTTTGTGCATTTACAATATTCATTGATTTTTGCCATTGAAAAACATCATGTTATTCATATACCAGAAATGTTTGATGCTACTGACTGAATGAAAGGAGCTGGCATCTCACTCTCTTTGAATCTTCTTTATCATGCTAAGAGGAGCAGGAAAAAGCAAAAAATTTCAGAATTGCACCTTGCAATGCGGAGAAATTACTGTTTGTGCATTTACAATATTCATTGATTTTTGCCATTGAAAAACGTCCAGAAATGATTGAAGCTACTGACTGAATGAAAGGAGCTGGCATCTCACTCTCTTTGAATCTTCTTTATCATGCTAAGAGGAGCAGGAAAAAGCAAAAAATTTCAGAATTGCACCTTGCAATGCGGAGAAATTACTGTTTGTGCATTTACAATATTCATTGATTTTTGCCATTGAAAAACATCCAGAAATGATTGAAGCTACTGACTGAATGAAAGGAGCTGGCATCTCACTCTCTTTGAATCTTCTTTATCATGCTAAGAGGAGCAGGAAAAAGCAAAAAATTTCAGAATTGCACCTTGCAATGCGGAGAAATTACTGTTTGTGCATTTACAATATTCATTGATTTTTGCCATTGAAAAACGTCCAGAAATGATTGAAGCTACTGACTGAATGAAAGGAGCTGGCATCTCAGTCTCTTTGAATCTTCTTTATCATGCTAAGAGGAGCAGGAAAAAGCAAAAAATTTCAGAATTGCACCTTGCAATGCGGAGAAATTACTGTTTGTGCATCTACAATATTCATTGATTTTTGCCGTTGAAAAACGTCCAGAAATGATTGAAGCTACTGACTGAATGAAAGGAGCTGGCATCTCACTCTCTTTGAGTCTTCTTTACCATGCTAAGAGGAGCAGGAAAAAGCAAAAAATTTCAGAATTGCACCTTGCAATGCGGAGAAATTACTGTTTGTGCATTTACAATATTCATTGATTTTTGCCATTGAAAAACGTCCAGAAATGATTGAAGCTACTGACTGAATGAAAGGAGCTGGCATCTCACTCTCTTTGAATCTTCTTTATCATGCTAAGAGGAGCAGGAAAAAGCAAAAAATTTCAGAATTGCACCTTGCAATGCGGAGAAATTACTGTTTGTGCATTTACAATATTCATTGATTTTTGCCATTGAAAAACATCATGTTATTCATATACCAGAAATGATTGAAGCTACTGACTGAATGAAAGGAGCTGGCATATCACTCTCTTTGAATCTTCTTTATCATGCTAAGAGGAGCAGGAAAAAGCAAAAAATTTCAGAATTGCACCTTGCAATGCGGAGAAATTACTGTTTGTGCATTTACAATATTCATTGATTTTTGCCATTGAAAAACGTCCAGAAATGATTGAAGCTACTGACTGAATGAAAGGAGCTGGCATCTCACTCTCTTTGAATCTTCTTTATCATGCTAAGAGGAGCAGGAAAAAGCAAAACATTTCAGAATTGCACCTTGCAATGCGGAGAAATTACTGTTTGTGCATTTACAATATTCATTGATTTTTGCCATTGAAAAACGTCCAGAAATGATTGAAGCTACTGACTGAATGAAAGGAGCTCTCATCTCACTCTCTTTGAATCTTCTTTATCATGCTAAGAGGAGCAGGAAAAAGCAAAAAATTTCAGAATTGCACCTTGCAATGCGGAGAAATTACTGTTTGTGCATTTACAATATTCATTGATTTTTGCCATTGAAAAACATCATGTTATTCATATACCAGAAATGTTTGAAGCTACTGACTGAATGAAAGGAGCTGGCATCTCACTCTCTTTGAATCTTCTTTATCATGCTAAGAGGAGCAGGAAAAAGCAAAAAATTTCAGAATTGCACCTTCAATGCGGAGAAATTACTGTTTGTGCATTTACAATATTCATTGATTTTTGCCATTGAAAAACGTCCAGAAATGATTGAAGCTACTGACTGAATGAAAGGAGCTGGCATCTCACTCTCTTTGAATCTTCTTTATCATGCTAAGAGGAGCAGGAAAAAGCAAAAAATTTCAGAATTGCACCTTGCAATGCGGAGAAATTACTGTTTGTGCATTTACAATATTCATTGATTTTTGCCATTGAAAAACATCATGTTATTCATATACCAGAAATGTTTGAAGCTACTGACTGAATGAAAGGAGCTGGCATCTCACTCTCTTTGAATCTTCTTTATCATACTAAGAGGAGCAGGAAAAAGCAAAAAATTTCAGAATTGCACCTTGCAATGCGGAGAAATTACTGTTTGTGCATTTACAATATTCATTGATTTTTGCCATTGAAAAACGTCCAGAAATGATTGAAGCTACTGACTGAATGAAAGGAGCTGGCATCTCACTCTCTTTGAATCTTCTTTATCATGCTAAGAGGAGCAGGAAAAAGCAAAAAATTTCAGAATTGCACCTTGCAATGCGGAGAAATTACTGTTTGTGCATTTACAATATTCATTGATTTTTGCCATTGAAAAACGTCCAGAAATGATTGAAGCTACTGACTGAATGAAAGGAGCTGGCATCTCACTCTCTTTGAATCTTCTTTATCATGCTAAGAGGAGCAGGAAAAAGCAAAAATTTCAGAATTGCACCTTGCAATGCGGAGAAATTACTGTTTGTGCATTTACAATATTCATTGATTTTTGCCATTGAAAAACATCATGTTATTCATATACCAGAAATGTTTGAAGCTACTGACTGAATGAAAGGAGCTGGCATCTCACTCTCTTTGAATCTTCTTTATCATGCTAAGAGGAGCAGGAAAAAGCAAAAAATTTCAGATTTGCACCTTGCAATGCGAAGAAATTACTGTTTGTGCATTTACAATATTCATTGATTTTTGCCATTGAAAAACATCATGTTATTCATATACCAGAAATGTTTGAAGCTACTGACTGAATGAAAGGAGCTGGCATCTCACTCTCTTTGAATCTTCTTTATCATGCTAAGAGGAGCAGGAAAAAGCAAAAAATTTCAGAATTGCACCTTGCAATGCGGAGAAATTACTGTTTGTGCATTTACAATATTCATTGATTTTTGCCATTGAAAAACGTCCAGAAATGATTGAAGCTACTGACTGAATGAAAGGAGCTGGCATCTCAGTCTCTTTGAATCTTCTTTATCATGCTAAGAGGAGCAGGAAAAAGCAAAAAATTTCAGAATTGCACCTTGCAATGCGGAGAAATTACTGTTTGTGCATTTACAATATTCATTGATTTTTGCCATTGAAAAACATCATGTTATTCATATACCAGAAATGTTTGAAGCTACTGACTGAATGAAAGGAGCTGGCATCTCACTCTCTTTGAATCTTCTTTATCATACTAAGAGGAGCAGGAAAAAGCAAAAAATTTCAGAATTGCACCTTGCAATGCGGAGAAATTACTGTTTGTGCATTTACAATATTCATTGATTTTTGCCATTGAAAAACGTCCAGAAATGATTGAAGCTACTGACTGAATGAAAGGAGCTGGCATCTCACTCTCTTTGAATCTTCTTTATCATGCTAAGAGGAGCAGGAAAAAGCAAAAAATTTCAGAATTGCACCTTGCAATGCGGAGAAATTACTGTTTGTGCATTTACAATATTCATTGATTTTTGCCATTGAAAAACGTCCAGAAATGATTGAAGCTACTGACTGAATGAAAGGAGCTGGCATCTCACTCTCTTTGAATCTTCTTTATCATGCTAAGAGGAGCAGGAAAAAGCAAAAATTTCAGAATTGCACCTTGCAATGCGGAGAAATTACTGTTTGTGCATTTACAATATTCATTGATTTTTGCCATTGAAAAACATCATGTTATTCATATACCAGAAATGTTTGAAGCTACTGACTGAATGAAAGGAGCTGGCATCTCACTCTCTTTGAATCTTCTTTATCATGCTAAGAGGAGCAGGAAAAAGCAAAAAATTTCAGAATTGCACCTTGCAATGCGAAGAAATTACTGTTTGTGCATTTACAATATTCATTGATTTTTGCCATTGAAAAACATCATGTTATTCATATACCAGAAATGTTTGAAGCTACTGACTGAATGAAAGGAGCTGGCATCTCACTCTCTTTGAATCTTCTTTATCATGCTAAGAGGAGCAGGAAAAAGCAAAAAATTTCAGAATTGCACCTTGCAATGCGGAGAAATTACTGTTTGTGCATTTACAATATTCATTGATTTTTGCCATTGAAAAACGTCCAGAAATGATTGAAGCTACTGACTGAATGAAAGGAGCTGGCATCTCACTCTCTTTGAATCTTCTTTATCATGCTAAGAGGAGCAGGAAAAAGCAAAAAATTTCAGAATTGCACCTTGCAATGCGGAGAAATTACTGTTTGTGCATTTACAATATTCATTGATTTTTGCCATTGAAAAACATCATGTTATTCATATAGCAGAAATGATTGAAGCTACTGACTGAATGAAAGGAGCTGGCATCTCACTCTCTTTGAATCTTCTTTATCATGCTAAGAGGAGCAGGAAAAAGCAAAAAATTTCAGAATTGCACCTTGCAATGCGGAGAAATTACTGTTTGTGCATTTACAATATTCATTGATTTTTGCCATTGAAAAACGTCCAGAAATGATTGAAGCTACTGACTGAATGAAAGGAGCTGGCATCTCACTCTCTTTGAATCTTCTTTATCATGCTAAGAGGAGCAGGAAAAAGCAAAAAATTTCAGAATTGCACCTTGCAATACGGAGAAATTACTGTTTGTGCATTTACAATATTCATTGATTTTTGCCATTGAAAAACGTCCAGAAATGATTGAAGCTACTGACTGAATGAAAGGAGCTGGCATCTCAGTCTCTTTGAATCTTCTTTATCATGCTAAGAGGAGCAGGAAAAAGCAAAAAATTTCAGAATTGCACCTTGCAATGCGGAGAAATTACTGTTTGTGCATCTACAATATTCATTGATTTTTGCCATTGAAAAACATCATGTTATTCATATACCAGAAATGTTTGAAGCTACTGACTGAATGAAAGGAGCTGGCATCTCACTCTATTTGAATCTTCTTTATCATGCTAAGAGGAGCAGGAAAAAGCAAAAAATTTCAGAATTGCACCTTGCAATGCGGAGAAATTACTGTTTGTGCATTTACAATATTCATTGATTTTTGCCATTGAAAAATGTCCAGAAATGATTGAAGCTACTGACTGAAAGGAGCTGGCATCTCACTCTCTTTGAATCTTCTTTATCATGCTAAGAGGAGCAGGAAAAAGCAAAAAATTTCAGAATTGCACCTTGCAATGCGGAGAAATTACTGTTTGTGCATTTACAATATTCATTGATTTTTGCCATTGAAAAACGTCCAGAAATGATTGAAGCTACTGACTGAATGAAAGGAGCTGGCATCTCACTCTCTTTGAATCTTCTTTATCATGCTAAGAGGAGCAGGAAAAAGCAAAAAAATTCAGAATTGCACCTTCCAATGCGGAGAAATTACTGTTTGTGCATTTACAATATTCATTGATTTTTGCCATTGAAAAACATCATGTTATTCATATACCAGAAATGATTGAAGCTACTGACTGAATGAAAGGAGCTGGCATCTCACGCTCTTTGAATCTTCTTTTTCATGCTAAGAGGAGCAGGAAAAAGCAAAACATTTCAGAATTGCACCTTGCAATGCGGAGAAATTACTGTTTGTGCATTTACAATATTCATTGATTTTTGCCATTGAAAAACGTCCAGAAATGATTGAAGCTACTGACTGAATGAAAGGAGCTGGCATCTCACTCTCTTTGAATCTTCTTTATCATGCTAAGAGGAGCAGGAAAAAGCAAAAAATTTCAGAATTGCACCTTGCAATGCGGAGAAATTACTGCTTGTGCATTTACAATATTCATTGATTTTTGCCATTGAAAAACGTCCAGAAATGATTGAAGCTACTGACTGAATGAAAGGAGCTGGCATCTCACTCTCTTTGAGTCTTCTTTATCATGCTAAGAGGAGCAGGAAAAAGCAAAAAATTTCAGAATTGCACCTTGCAATGCGGAGAAATTACTGTTTGTGCATTTACAATATTCATTGATTTTTGCCATTGAAAAACGTCCAGAAATGATTAAAGCTACTGACTGAATGAAAGGAGCTGGCATCTCACTCTCTTTGAATCTTCTTTATCATGCTAAGAGGAGCAGGAAAAAGCAAAAAATTTCAGAATTGCACCTTGCAATGCGGAGAAATTACTGTTTGTGCATTTACAATATTCATTGATTTTTGCTATTGAAAAACGTCCAGAAATGATTGAAGCTACTGACTGAATGAAAGGAGCTGGCATCTCACTCTCTTTGAATCTTCTTTATCATGCTAAGAGGAGCAGGAAAAAGCAAAAAATTTCAGAATTGCACCTTGCAATGCGGAGAAATTACTGTTTGTGCATTTACAATATTCATTGATTTTTGCCGTTGAAAAACGTCCAGAAATGATTGAAGCTACTGACTGAATGAAAGGAGCTGGCATCTCATTCTCTTTGAATCTTCTTTATCATGCTAAGAGGAGCAGGAAAAAGCAAAAAATTTCAGAATTGCACCTTGCAATGCGGAGAAATTACTGTTTGTGCATTTACAATATTCATTGATTTTTGCCATTGAAAAACGTCCAGAAATGATTGAAGCTACTGACTGAATGAAAGGAGCTGGCATCTCACTCTCTTTGAATCTTCTTTATCATGCTAAGAGGAGCAGGAAAAAGCAAAAAATTTCAGAATTGCACCTTGCAATGCGGAGAAATTACTGTTTGTGCATTTACAATATTCATTGATTTTTGCCATTGAAAAACATCATGTTATTCATATTCCAGAAATGTTTGAAGCTACTGACTGAATGAAAGGAGCTGGCATCTCACTCTCTTTGAATCTTCTTTATCATGCTAAGAGGAGCAGGAAAAAGCAAAAAATTTCAGAATTGCACCTTGCAATGCGGAGAAATTACTGTTTGTGCATTTACAATATTCATTGATTTTTGCCATTGAAAAACGTCCAGAAATGATTGAAGCTACTGACTGAATTAAAGGAGCTGGCATCTCACTCTCTTTGAATCTTCTTTATCATGCTAAGAGGAGCAGGAAAAAGCAAAAAATTTCAGAATTGCACCTTGCAATGCGGAGAAATTACTGTTTGTGCATTTACAATATTCATTGATTTTTGCTATTGAAAAACGTCCAGAAATGATTGAAGCTACTGACTGAATGAAAGGAGCTGGCATCTCACTCTCTTTGAATCTTCTTTATCATGCTAAGAGGAGCAGGAAAAAGCAAAAAATTTCAGAATTGCACCTTGCAATGCGGAGAAATTACTGTTTGTGCATTTACAATATTCATTGATTTTTGCCGTTGAAAAACGTCCAGAAATGATTGAAGCTACTGACTGAATGAAAGGAGCTGGCATCTCATTCTCTTTGAATCTTCTTTATCATGCTAAGAGGAGCAGGAAAAAGCAAAAAATTTCAGAATTGCACCTTGCAATGCGGAGAAATTACTGTTTGTGCATTTACAATATTCATTGATTTTTGCCATTGAAAAACGTCCAGAAATGATTGAAGCTACTGACTGAATGAAAGGAGCTGGCATCTCACTCTCTTTGAATCTTCTTTATCATGCTAAGAGGAGCAGGAAAAAGCAAAAAATTTCAGAATTGCACCTTGCAATGCGGAGAAATTACTGTTTGTGCATTTACAATATTCATTGATTTTTGCCATTGAAAAACATCATGTTATTCATATTCCAGAAATGTTTGAAGCTACTGACTGAATGAAAGGAGCTGGCATCTCACTCTCTTTGAATCTTCTTTATCATGCTAAGAGGAGCAGGAAAAAGCAAAAAATTTCAGAATTGCACCTTGCAATGCGGAGAAATTACTGTTTGTGCATTTACAATATTCATTGATTTTTGCCATTGAAAAACGTCCAGAAATGATTGAAGCTACTGACTGAATTAAAGGAGCTGGCATCTCACTCTCTTTGAATCTTCTTTATCATGCTAAGAGGAGCAGGAAAAAGCAAAAAATTTCAGAATTGCACCTTGCAATGCGGAGAAATTACTGTTTGTGCATTTACAATATTCATTGATTTTTGCCATTGAAAAACATCATGTTATTCATATACCAGAAATGATTGAAGCTACTGACTGAATGAAAGGAGCTGGCATCTCACTCTCTTTGAATCTTCTTTATCATGCTAAGAGGAGCAGGAAAAAGCAAAAAATTTCAGAATTGCACCTTGCAATGCGGAGAAATTACTGTTTGTGCATTTACAATATTCAATGATTTTTGCCATTGAAAAACGTCCAGAAATGATTGAAGCTACTGACTGAATGAAAGGAGCTGGCATCTCACTCTCTTTGAATCTTCTTTATCATGCTAAGAGGAGCAGGAAAAAGCAAAAAATTTCAGAATTGCACCTTGCAATGCGGAGAAATTACTGTTTGTGCATTTACAATATTCATTGATTTTTGCCATTGAAAAACATCATGTTATTCATATACCAGAAATGATTGAAGCTACTGACTGAATGAAAGGAGCTGGCATCTCACTCTCTTTGAATCTTCTTTATCATGCTAAGAGGAGCAGAAAAAAGCAAAAAATTTCAGAATTGCACCTTGCAATGCGGAGAAATTACTGTTTGTGCATTTACAATATTCATTGATTTTTGCCATTGAAAAACGTCCAGAAATGATTGAAGCTACTGACTGAATGAAAGGAGCTGGCATCTCACTCTCTTTGAATCTTCTTTATCATGCTAAGAGGAGCAGGAAAAAGCAAAAAATTTCAGAATTGCACCTTGCAATGCGGAGAAATTACTGTTTGTGCATTTACAATATTCATTGATTTTTGCCATTGAAAAACATCCAGAAATGATTGAAGCTACTGACTGAATGAAAGGAGCTGGCATCTCACTCTCTTTGAATCTTCTTTATCATGCTAAGAGGAGCAGGAAAAGGCAAAAAATTTCAGAATTGCACCTTGCAATGCGGAGAAATTACTGTTTGTGCATTTACAATATTCATTGATTTTTGCCATTGAAAAACATCATGTTATTCATATACCAGAAATGATTGAAGCTACTGACTGAATGAAAGGAGCTGGCATCTCACTCTCTTTGAATCTTCTTTATCATGCTAAGAGGAGCAGGAAAAAGCAAAAAATTTCAGAATTGCACCTTGCAATGCGGAGAAATTACTGTTTGTGCATTTACAATATTCATTTATTTTTGCCATTGAAAAACATCATGTTATTCATATACCAGAAATGATTGAAGCTACTGACTGAATGAAAGGAGCTGGCATCTCACTCTCTTTGAATCTTCTTTATCATGCTAAGAGGAGCAGGAAAAAGCAAAAAATTTCAGAATTGCACCTTGCAATGCGGAGAAATTACTGTTTGTGCATTTACAATATTCATTGATTTTTGCCATTGAAAAACGTCCAGAAATGATTGAAGCTACTGACTGAATGAAAGGAGCTGGCATCTCACTCTCTTTGAATCTTCTTTATCATGCTAAGAGGAGCAGGAAAAAGCAAAAAATTTCAGAATTGCACCTTGCAATGCGGAGAAATTACTGTTTGTGCATTTACAATATTCATTGATTTTTGCCATTGAAAAACATCATGTTATTCATATACCAGAAATGTTTGAAGCTACTGACTGAATGAAAGGAGCTGGCATCTCACTCTCTTTGAATCTTCTTTATCATGCTAAGAGGAGCAGGAAAAAGCAAAAAATTTCAGAATTGCACCTTGCAATGCGGAGAAATTACTGTTTGTGCATTTACAATATTCATTGATTTTTGCCATTGAAAAACGTCCAGAAATGATTGAAGCTACTGACTGAATGAAAGGAGCTGGCATCTCACTCTCTTTGAATCTTCTTTATCATGCTAAGAGGAGCAGGAAAAGGCAAAAAATTTCAGAATTGCACCTTGCAATGCGGAGAAATTACTGTTTGTGCATTTACAATATTCATTGATTTTTGCCATTGAAAAACATCATGTTATTCATATACCAGAAATGATTGAAGCTACTGACTGAATGAAAGGAGCTGGCATCTCACTCTCTTTGAATCTTCTTTATCATGCTAAGAGGAGCAGGAAAAAGCAAAAAATTTCAGAATTGCACCTTGCAATGCGGAGAAATTACTGTTTGTGCATTTACAATATTCATTTATTTTTGCCATTGAAAAACATCATGTTATTCATATACCAGAAATGATTGAAGCTACTGACTGAATGAAAGGAGCTGGCATCTCACTCTCTTTGAATCTTCTTTATCATGCTAAGAGGAGCAGGAAAAAGCAAAAAATTTCAGAATTGCACCTTGCAATGCGGAGAAATTACTGTTTGTGCATTTACAATATTCATTGATTTTTGCCATTGAAAAACGTCCAGAAATGATTGAAGCTACTGACTGAATGAAAGGAGCTGGCATCTCACTCTCTTTGAATCTTCTTTATCATGCTAAGAGGAGCAGGAAAAGGCAAAAAATTTCAGAATTGCACCTTGCAATGCGGAGAAATTACTGTTTGTGCATTTACAATATTCATTGATTTTTGCCATTGAAAAACATCATGTTATTCATATACCAGAAATGATTGAAGCTACTGACTGAATGAAAGGAGCTGGCATCTCACTCTCTTTGAATCTTCTTTATCATGCTAAGAGGAGCAGGAAAAAGCAAAAAATTTCAGAATTGCACCTTGCAATGCGGAGAAATTACTGTTTGTGCATTTACAATATTCATTGATTTTTGCCATTGAAAAACATCCAGAAATGATTGAAGCTACTGACTGAATGAAAGGAGCTGGCATCTCACTCTCTTTGAATCTTCTTTATAATGCTAAGAGGAGCAGGAAAAAGCAAAAAATTTCAGAATTGCACCTTGCAATGCGGAGAAATTACTGTTTGTGCATTTACAATATTCATTGATTTTTGCCATTGAAAAACATCATGTTATTCATATACCAGAAATGTTTGAAGCTACTGACTGAATGAAAGGAGCTGACATCTCACTCTCTTTGAATCTTCTTTATCATGCTAAGAGGAGCAGGAAAAAGCAAAAAATTTCAGAATTGCACCTTGCAATGCGGAGAAATTACTGTTTGTGCATTTACAATATTCATTGATTTTTGCCATTGAAAAACATCCAGAAATGATTGAAGCTACTGACTGAATGAAAGGAGCTGGCATCTCACTCTTTTTGAATCTTCTTTATCATGCTAAGAGGAGCAGGAAAAAGCAAAAAATTTCAGAATTGCACCTTGCAATGCGGAGAAATTACTGTTTGTGCATTTACAATATTCATTGATTTTTGCCATTGAAAAACATCATGTTATTCATATACCAGAAATGTTTGAAGCTACTGACTGAATGAAAGGAGCTGGCATCTCACTCTCTTTGAATCTTCTTTATCATGCTAAGAGGAGCAGGAAAAAGCAAAAAATTTCAGAATTGCACCTTGCAATGCGGAGAAATTACTGTTTGTGCATTTACAATATTCATTGATTTTTGCCATTGAAAAACATCCAGAAATGATTGAAGCTACTGACTGAATGAAAGGAGCTGGCATCTCACTCTTTTTGAATCTTCTTTATCATGCTAAGAGGAGCAGGAAAAAGCAAAAAATTTCAGAATTGCACCTTGCAATGCGGAGAAATTACTGTTTGTGCATTTACAATATTCATTGATTTTTGCCATTGAAAAACATCATGTTATTCATATACCAGAAATGTTTGAAGCTACTGACTGAAAGGAGCTGGCATCTCACTCTCTTTGAATCTTCTTTATCATGCTAAGAGGAGCAGGAAAAAGCAAAAAATTTCAGAATTGCACCTTGCAATGTGGAGAAATTACTGTTTGTGCATTTACAATATTCATTGATTTTTACCATTGAAAAACGTCCAGAAATGATTGAAGCTACTGACTGCATGAAAGTAACTGGCATCTCACTCTCTTTGAATCTTCTTTATCATGCTAAGAGGAGCAGGAAAAAGCAAAAAATTTCAGACTTGCACCTTGCAATGCGGAGAAATTACTGTTTGTGCATTTACAATATTCATTGATTTTTGCCATTGAAAAACATGTTATTCATATACCAGAAATGTTTGAAGCTACTGACTGAATGAAAGGAGCTGGCATCTCACTCTCTTTGAATCTTCTTTATCATGCTAAGAGGAGCAGGAAAAAGCAAAAAATTTCAGAATTGCACCTTGCAATGCGGAGAAATTACTGTTTGTGCATTTACAATATTCATTGATTTTTGCCATTGAAAAACGTCCAGAAATGATTGAAGCTACTGACTGAATGAAAGGAGCTGGCATCTCACTCTCTTTGAATCTTCTTTATCATGCTAGGATTAACAGGAAAAAGCTAAAAATTTCAGAATTGCACCGTGCAATGTGGAGATATTACTGTTTGTGCATTTACAATATTCATTGATTTTTGCCATTGAAAAACATGTTTTTCATATACCAGAAATGTTTGAAGCTACTGACTGAATGAAAGGAGCTGGCATCTCACTCTCTTTGAATCTTCTTTATCATGCTAGGATTAGCAGGAAAAAGCAAAAAATTTCAGAATTGCACCTTGCAATGTGGAGATATTACTGTTTGTGCATTTACAATATTCATTGATTTTTGCCATTGAAAAACATGTTTTTCATATACCAGAAATGTTTGAAGCTACTGACTGAATGAAAGGAGCTGGCATCTCACTCTCTTTGAATCTTCTTTATCATGCTAGGATTAACAGGAAAAAGCTAAAAATTTCAGAATTGCACCGTGCAATGTGGAGATATTACTGTTTGTGCATTTACAATATTCATTGATTTTTGCCATTGAAAAACATGTTTTTCATATACCAGAAATGTTTGAAGCTACTGACTGAATGAAAGGAGCTGGCATCTCACTCTCTTTGAATCTTCTTTATCATGCTAGGATTAACAGGAAAAAGCTAAAAATTTCAGAATTGCACCGTGCAATGTGGAGATATTACTGTTTGTGCATTTACAATATTCATTGATTTTTGCCATTGAAAAACATGTTTTTCATATACCAGAAATGTTTGAAGCTACTGACTGAATGAAAGGAGCTGGCATCTCACTCTCTTTGAATCTTCTTTATCATGCTAGGATTAGCAGGAAAAAGCAAAAAATTTCAGAATTGCACCTTGCAATGTGGAGATATTACTGTTTGTGCATTTACAATATTCATTGATTTTTGCCATTGAAAAACATGTTTTTCATATACCAGAAATGTTTGAAGCTACTGACTGAATGAAAGGAGCTGGCATCTCACTCTCTTTGAATCTTCTTTATCATGCTAGGATTAACAGGAAAAAGCAAAAAATTTCAGAATTGCACCTTGCAATGTGGAGATATTACTGTTTGTGCATTTACAATATTCATTGATTTTTGCCATTGAAAAACATGTTTTTCATATACCAGAAATGTTTGAAGCTACTGACTGAATGAAAGGAGCTGGCATCTCACTCTCTTTGAATCTTCTTTATCATGCTAGGATTAACAGGAAAAAGCTAAAAATTTCAGAATTGCACCGTGCAATGTGGAGATATTACTGTTTGTGCATTTACAATATTCATTGATTTTTGCCATTGAAAAACATGTTTTTCATATACCAGAAATGTTTGAAGCTACTGACTGAATGAAAGGAGCTGGCATCTCACTCTCTTTGAATCTTCTTTATCATGCTAGGATTAGCAGGAAAAAGCAAAAAATTTCAGAATTGCACCTTGCAATGTGGAGATATTACTGTTTGTGCATTTACAATATTCATTGATTTTTGCCATTGAAAAACATGTTTTTCATATACCAGAAATGTTTGAAGCTACTGACTGAATGAAAGGAGCTGGCATCTCACTCTCTTTGAATCTTCTTTATCATGCTAGGATTAGCAGGAAAAAGCAAAAAATTTCAGAATTGCACCTTGCAATGTGGAGATATTACTGTTTGTGCATTTACAATATTCATTGATTTTTGCCATTGAAAAACATGTTTTTCATATACCAGAAATGTTTGAAGCTACTGACTGAATGAAAGGAGCTGGCATCTCACTCTCTTTGAATCTTCTTTATCATGCTAGGATTAACAGGAAAAAGCAAAAAATTTCAGAATTGCACCTTGCAATGTGGAGATATTACTGTTTGTGCATTTACAATATTCATTGATTTTTGCCATTGAAAAACGTTTTTCATATACCAGAAATGTTTGAAGCTACTGACTGAATGAAAGGAGCTGGCATCTCACTCTCTTTGAATCTTCTTTATCATGCTAGGATTAACAGGAAAAAGCTAAAAATTTCAGAATTGCACCGTGCAATGTGGAGATATTACTGTTTGTGCATTTACAATATTCATTGATTTTTGCCATTGAAAAACATGTTTTTCATATACCAGAAATGTTTGAAGCTACTGACTGAATGAAAGGAGCTGGCATCTCACTCTCTTTGAATCTTCTTTATCATGCTAGGATTAGCAGGAAAAAGCAAAAAATTTCAGAATTGCACCTTGCAATGTGGAGATATTACTGTTTGTGCATTTACAATATTCATTGATTTTTGCCATTGAAAAACATGTTTTTCATATACCAGAAATGTTTGAAGCTACTGACTGAATGAAAGGAGCTGGCATCTCACTCTCTTTGAATCTTCTTTATCATGCTAGGATTAACAGGAAAAAGCTAAAAATTTCAGAATTGCACCGTGCAATGTGGAGATATTACTGTTTGTGCATTTACAATATTCATTGATTTTTGCCATTGAAAAACATGTTTTTCATATACCAGAAATGTTTGAAGCTACTGACTGAATGAAAGGAGCTGGCATCTCACTCTCTTTGAATCTTCTTTATCATGCTAGGATTAGCAGGAAAAAGCAAAAAATTTCAGAATTGCACCTTGCAATGTGGAGATATTACTGTTTGTGCATTTACAATATTCATTGATTTTTGCCATTGAAAAACATGTTTTTCATATACCAGAAATGTTTGAAGCTACTGACTGAATGAAAGGAGCTGGCATCTCACTCTCTTTGAATCTTCTTTATCATGCTAGGATTAACAGGAAAAAGCAAAAAATTTCAGAATTGCACCTTGCAATGTGGAGATATTACTGTTTGTGCATTTACAATATTCATTGATTTTTGCCATTGAAAAACATGTTTTTCATATACCAGAAATGTTTGAAGCTACTGACTGAATGAAAGGAGCTGGCATCTCACTCTTTGAATCTTCTTAATCATGCTAGGATTAACAGGAAAAAGCTAAAAATTTCAGAATTGCACCGTGCAATGTGGAGATATTACTGTTTGTGCATTTACAATATTCATTGATTTTTGCCATTGAAAAACATGTTTTTCATATACCAGAAATGTTTGAAGCTACTGACTGAATGAAAGGAGCTGGCATCTCACTCTCTTTGAATCTTCTTTATCATGCTAGGATTAGCAGGAAAAAGCAAAAAATTTCAGAATTGCACCTTGCAATGTGGAGATATTACTGTTTGTGCATTTACAATATTCATTGATTTTTGCCATTGAAAAACATGTTTTTCATATACCAGAAATGTTTGAAGCTACTGACTGAATGAAAGGAGCTGGCATCTCACTCTCTTTGAATCTTCTTTATCATGCTAGGATTAACAGGAAAAAGCTAAAAATTTCAGAATTGCACCGTGCAATGTGGAGATATTACTGTTTGTGCATTTACAATATTCATTGATTTTTGCCATTGAAAAACATGTTTTTCATATACCAGAAATGTTTGAAGCTACTGACTGAATGAAAGGAGCTGGCATCTCACTCTCTTTGAATCTTCTTTATCATGCTAGGATTAACAGGAAAAAGCAAAGAATTTCAGAATTGCACCTTGCAATGTGGAGATATTACTGTTTGTGCATTTACAATATTCATTGATTTTTGCCATTGAAAAACATGTTTTTCATATACCAGAAATGTTTGAAGCTACTGACTGAATGAAAGGAGCTGGCATCTCACTCTCTTTGAATCTTCTTTATCATGCTAGGATTAACAGGAAAAAGCTAAAAATTTCAGAATTGCACCGTGCAATGTGGAGATATTACTGTTTGTGCATTTACAATATTCATTGATTTTTGCCATTGAAAAACATGTTTTTCATATACCAGAAATGTTTGAAGCTACTGACTGAATGAAAGGAGCTGGCATCTCACTCTCTTTGAATCTTTATCATGCTAGGATTAGCAGGAAAAAGCAAAAAATTTCAGAATTGCACCTTGCAATGTGGAGATATTACTGTGTGTGCATTTACAATATTCATTGATTTTTGCCATTGAAAAACATGTTTTTCATATACCAGAAATGTTTGAAGCTACTGACTGAATGAAAGGAGCTGGCATCTCACTCTCTTTGAATCTTTATCATGCTAGGATTAACAGGAAAAAGCTAAAAATTTCAGAATTGCACCGTGCAATGTGGAGATATTACTGTTTGTGCATTTACAATATTCATTGATTTTTGCCATTGAAAAACATGTTTTTCATATACCAGAAATGTTTGAAGCTACTGACTGAATGAAAGGAGCTGGCATCTCACTCTCTTTGAATCTTCTTTATCATGCTAGGATTAACAGGAAAAAGCTAAAAATTTCAGAATTGCACCGTGCAATGTGGAGATATTACTGTTTGTGCATTTACAATATTCATTGATTTTTGCCATTGAAAAACATGTTTTTCATATACCAGAAATGTTTGAAGCTACTGACTGAATGAAAGGAGCTGGCATCTCACTCTCTTTGAATCTTCTTTATCATGCTAGGATTAGCAGGAAAAAGCAAAAAATTTCAGAATTGCACCTTGCAATGTGGAGATATTACTGTTTGTGCATTTACAATATTCATTGATTTTTGCCATTGAAAAACATGTTTTTCATATACCAGAAATGTTTGAAGCTACTGACTGAATGAAAGGAGCTGGCATCTCACTCTCTTTGAATCTTCTTTATCATGCTAGGATTAACAGGAAAAAGCAAAAAATTTCAGAATTGCACCTTGCAATGTGGAGATATTACTGTTTGTGCATTTACAATATTCATTGATTTTTGCCATTGAAAAACATGTTTTTCATATACCAGAAATGTTTGAAGCTACTGACTGAATGAAAGGAGCTGGCATCTCACTCTCTTTGAATCTTCTTTATCATGCTAGGATTAACAGGAAAAAGCTAAAAATTTCAGAATTGCACCGTGCAATGTGGAGATATTACTGTTTGTGCATTTACAATATTCATTGATTTTTGCCATTGAAAAACATGTTTTTCATATACCAGAAATGTTTGAAGCTACTGACTGAATGAAAGGAGCTGGCATCTCACTCTCTTTGAATCTTCTTTATCATGCTAGGATTAGCAGGAAAAAGCAAAAAATTTCAGAATTGCACCTTGCAATGTGGAGATATTACTGTTTGTGCATTTACAATATTCATTGATTTTTGCCATTGAAAAACATGTTTTTCATATACCAGAAATGTTTGAAGCTACTGACTGAATGAAAGGAGCTGGCATCTCACTCTCTTTGAATCTTCTTTATCATGCTAGGATTAACAGGAAAAAGCTAAAAATTTCAGAATTGCACCGTGCAATGTGGAGATATTACTGTTTGTGCATTTACAATATTCATTGATTTTTGCCATTGAAAAACATGTTTTTCATATACCAGAAATGTTTGAAGCTACTGACTGAATGAAAGGAGCTGGCATCTCACTCTCTTTGAATCTTCTTTATCATGCTAGGATTAACAGGAAAAAGCTAAAAATTTCAGAATTGCACCGTGCAATGTGGAGATATTACTGTTTGTGCATTTACAATATTCATTGATTTTTGCCATTGAAAAACATGTTTTTCATATACCAGAAATGTTTGAAGCTACTGACTGAATGAAAGGAGCTGGCATCTCACTCTCTTTGAATCTTCTTTATCATGCTAGGATTAGCAGGAAAAAGCAAAAAATTTCAGAATTGCACCTTGCAATGTGGAGATATTACTGTTTGTGCATTTACAATATTCATTGATTTTTGCCATTGAAAAACATGTTTTTCATATACCAGAAATGTTTGAAGCTACTGACTGAATGAAAGGAGCTGGCATCTCACTCTCTTTGAATCTTTATCATGCTAGGATTAACAGGAAAAAGCTAAAAATTTCAGAATTGCACCGTGCAATGTGGAGATATTACTGTTTGTGCATTTACAATATTCATTGATTTTTGCCATTGAAAAACATGTTTTTCATATACCAGAAATGTTTGAAGCTACTGACTGAATGAAAGGAGCTGGCATCTCACTCTCTTTGAATCTTCTTTATCATGCTAGGATTAACAGGAAAAAGCAAAGAATTTCAGAATTGCACCTTGCAATGTGGAGATATTACTGTTTGTGCATTTACAATATTCATTGATTTTTGCCATTGAAAAACATGTTTTTCATATACCAGAAATGTTTGAAGCTACTGACTGAATGAAAGGAGCTGGCATCTCACTCTCTTTGAATCTTCTTTATCATGCTAGGATTAACAGGAAAAAGCTAAAAATTTCAGAATTGCACCGTGCAATGTGGAGATATTACTGTTTGTGCATTTACAATATTCATTGATTTTTGCCATTGAAAAACATGTTTTTCATATACCAGAAATGTTTGAAGCTACTGACTGAATGAAAGGAGCTGGCATCTCACTCTCTTTGAATCTTTATCATGCTAGGATTAGCAGGAAAAAGCAAAAATTTCAGAATTGCACCTTGCAATGTGGAGATATTACTGTTTGTGCATTTACAATATTCATTGATTTTTGCCATTGAAAAACATGTTTTTCATATACCAGAAATGTTTGAAGCTACTGACTGAATGAAAGGAGCTGGCATCTCACTCTCTTTGAATCTTCTTTATCATGCTAGGATTAACAGGAAAAAGCTAAAAATTTCAGAATTGCACCGTGCAATGTGGAGATATTACTGTTTGTGCATTTACAATATTCATTGATTTTTGCCATTGAAAAACATGTTTTTCATATACCAGAAATGTTTGAAGCTACTGACTGAATGAAAGGAGCTGGCATCTCACTCTCTTTGAATCTTCTTTATCATGCTAGGATTAGCAGGAAAAAGCAAAAAATTTCAGAATTGCACCTTGCAATGTGGAGATATTACTGTTTGTGCATTTACAATATTCATTGATTTTTGCCATTGAAAAACATGTTTTTCATATACCAGAAATGTTTGAAGCTACTGACTGAATGAAAGGAGCTGGCATCTCACTCTCTTTGAATCTTCTTTATCATGCTAGGATTAACAGGAAAAAGCAAAAAATTTCAGAATTGCACCTTGCAATGTGGAGATATTACTGTTTGTGCATTTACAATATTCATTGATTTTTGCCATTGAAAAACATGTTTTTCATATACCAGAAATGTTTGAAGCTACTGACTGAATGAAAGGAGCTGGCATCTCACTCTCTTTGAATCTTCTTTATCATGCTAGGATTAACAGGAAAAAGCTAAAAATTTCAGAATTGCACCGTGCAATGTTGAGATATTACTGTTTGTGCATTTACAATATTCATTGAGTTTTGCCATTGAAAAACATGTTTTTCATATACCAGAAATGTTTGAAGCTACTGACTGAATGAAAGGAGCTGGCATCTCACTCTCTTTGAATCTTCTTTATCATGCTAGGATTAGCAGGAAAAAGCAAAAAATTTCAGAATTGCACCTTGCAATGTGGAGATATTACTGTTTGTGCATTTACAATATTCATTGATTTTTGCCATTGAAAAACATGTTTTTCATATACCAGAAATGTTTGAAGCTACTGACTGAATGAAAGGAGCTGGCATCTCACTCTCTTTGAATCTTCTTTATCATGCTAGGATTAACAGGAAAAAGCTAAAAATTTCAGAATTGCACCGTGCAATGTGGAGATATTACTGTTTGTGCATTTACAATATTCATTGATTTTTGCCATTGAAAAACATCATGTTATTCATATACCAGAAATGTTTGAAGCTACTGACTGAATGAAAGGAGCTGGCATCTCACTCTCTTTGAATCTTCTTTATCATGCTAAGAGGAGCAGAAAAAAGCAAAAAATTTCATAATTGCACCTTGCAATGCGGAGAAATTACTGTTTGTGCATTTACAATATTCATTGATTTTTGCCATTGAAAAACGTCCAGAAATGATTGAAGCTACTGACTGAATGAAAGGAGCTGGCATCTCACTCTCTTTGAATCTTCTTTATCATGCTAAGAGGAGCAGGAAAAAGCAAAAAATTTCAGAATTGCACCTTGCAATGCGGAGAAATTACTGTTTGTGCATTTACAATATTCATTGATTTTTGCCATTGAAAAACATCATGTTATTCATATACCAGAAATGTTTGAAGCTACTGACTGAATGAAAGGAGCTGACATCTCACTCTCTTTGAATCTTCTTTATCATGCTAAGAGGAGCAGGAAAAAGCAAAAAATTTCAGAATTGCACCTTGCAATGCGGAGAAATTACTGTTTGTGCATTTACAATATTCATTGATTTTTGCCATTGAAAAACGTCCAGAAATGATTGAAGCTACTGACTGAATGAAAGGAGCTGGCATCTCACTCTCTTTGAATCTTCTTTATCATGCTAAGAGGAGCAGGAAAAAGCAAAAAATTTCAGAATTGCACCTTGCAATGTGGAGAAATTACTGTTTGTGCATTTACAATATTCATTGATTTTTGCCATTGAAAAACATCGTTATTCATATACCAGAAATGTTTGAAGCTACTGACTGAATGAAAGGAGCTGGCATCTCACTCTCTTTGAATCTTCTTTATCATGCTAAGAGGAGCAGGAAAAAGCAAAAAATTTCAGAATTGCACCTTGCAATGTGGAGAAATTACTGTTTGTGCATTTACAATATTCATTGATTTTTACCATTGAAAAACGTCCAGAAATGATTGAAGCTACTGACTGAATGAAAGTAGCTGGCATCTCACTCTCTTTGAATCTTCTTTATCATGCTAAGAGGAGCAGGAAAAAGCAAAAAATTTCAGAATTGCACCTTGCAATGCGGAGAAATTACTGTTTGTGCATTTACAATATTCATTGATTTTTGCCACTGAAAAACGTCCAGAAATGATTGAAGCTACTGACTGAATGAAAGGAGCTGGCATCTCACTCTCTTTGAATCTTCTTTATCATGCTAAGAGGAGCAGGAAAAAGCAAAAAATTTCAGAATTGCACCTTGCAATGCGGAGAAATTACAGTTTGTGCATTTACAATATTCATTGATTTTTGCCATTGAAAAACATCATGTTATTCATATACCAGAAATGTTTGAAGCTACTGACTGAATGAAAGGAGCTGGCATCTCACTCTCTTTGAATCTTCTTTATCATGCTAAGAGGAGCAGGAAAAAGCAAAAAATTTCAGAATTGCACCTTGCAATGTGGAGAAATTACTGTTTGTGCATTTACAATATTCATTGATTTTTACCATTGAAAAACGTCCAGAAATGATTGAAGCTACTGACTGAATGAAAGTAGCTGGCATCTCACTCTCTTTGAATCTTCTTTATCATGCTAAGAGGAGCAGGAAAAAGCAAAAAATTTCAGACTTGCACCTTGCAATGCGGAGAAATTACTGTTTGTGCATTTACAATATTCATTGATTTTTGCCATTGAAAAACATCATGTTATTCATATACCAGAAATGTTTGAAGCTACTGACTGAATGAAAGGAGCTGGCATCTCACTCTCTTTGAATCTTCTTTATCATGCTAAGAGGAGCAGGAAAAAGCAAAAAATTTCAGAATTGCACCTTGCAATGCGGAGAAATTACTGTTTGTGCATTTACAATATTCATTGATTTTTGCCATTGAAAAACATCATGTTATTCATATACCAGAAATGTTTGAAGCTACTGACTGAATGAAAGGAGCTGGCATCTCACTCTCTTTGAATCTTCTTTATCATGCTAAGAGGAGCAGGAAAAAGCAAAAAATTTCAGAATTGCACCTTGCAATGCGGAGAAATTACTGTTTGTGCATTTACAATATTCATTGATTTTTGCCATTGAAAAACGTCCAGAAATGATTGAAGGTACTGGACTGAATGAAAGGAGCTGGCATCTCACTCTCTTTGAATCTTCTTTATCATGCTAAGAGGAGCAGGAAAAAGCAAAAAAATTTCAGAATTGCACCTTGCAATGCGGAGAAATTACTGTTTGTGCATTTACAATATTCATTGATTTTTGCCACTGAAAAACGTCCAGAAATGATTGAAGCTACTGACTGAATGAAAGGAGCTGGCATCTCACTCTCTTTGAATCTTCTTTATCATGCTAAGAGGAGCAGGAAAAAGCAAAAAATTTCAGAATTGCACCTTGCAATGCGGAGAAATTACAGTTTGTGCATTTACAATATTCATTGATTTTTGCCATTGAAAAACATCATGTTATTCATATACCAGAAATGTTTGAAGCTACTGACTGAATGAAAGGAGCTGGCATCTCACTCTCTTTGAATCTTCTTTATCATGCTAAGAGGAGCAGGAAAAAGCAAAAAATTTCAGAATTGCACCTTGCAATGTGGAGAAATTACTGTTTGTGCATTTACAATATTCATTGATTTTTACCATTGAAAAACGTCCAGAAATGATTGAAGCTACTGACTGAATGAAAGTAGCTGGCATCTCACTCTCTTTGAATCTTCTTTATCATGCTAAGAGGAGCAGGAAAAAGCAAAAAATTTCAGACTTGCACCTTGCAATGCGGAGAAATTACTGTTTGTGCATTTACAATATTCATTGATTTTTGCCATTGAAAAACATCGTTATTCATATACCAGAAATGTTTGAAGCTACTGACTGAATGAAAGGAGCTGGCATCTCACTCTCTTTGAATCTTCTTTATCATGCTAAGAGGAGCAGGAAAAAGCAAAAATTTCAGAATTGCACCTTGCAATGCGGAGAAATTACTGTTTGTGCATTTACAATATTCATTGATTTTTGCCATTGAAAAACATCATGTTATTCATATACCAGAAATGTTTGAAGCTACTGACTGAATGAAAGGAGCTGGCATCTCACTCTCTTTGAATCTTCTTTATCATGCTAAGAGGAGCAGGAAAAAGCAAAAAATTTCAGAATTGCACCTTGCAATGCGGAGAAATTACTGTTTGTGCATTTACAATATTCATTGATTTTTGCCATTGAAAAACGTCCAGAAATGATTGAAGCTACTGACTGAATGAAAGGAGCTGGCATCTCACTCTCTTTGAATCTTCTTTATCATGCTAAGAGGAGCAGGAAAAATCAAAAAATTTCAGAATTGCACCTTGCAATGCGGAGAAATTACTGTTTGTGCATTTACAATATTCATTGATTTTTGCCATTGAAAAACATGTTATTCATATACCAGAAATGTTTGAAGCTACTGACTGAATGAAAGGAGCTGGCACCTCACTCTCTTTCAATCTTCTTTATCATGCTAAGAGGAGCGGGAAAAAGCAAAAAATTTCAGAATTGCACCTTGCAATGCGGAGAAATTACTGTTTGTGCATTTACAATATTCATTGATTTTTGCCATTGAAAAACGTCCAGAAATGATTGAAGGTACTGACTAAATGAAAGGAGCTGTCATCTCACTCTCTTTGAATCTTCTTTATCATGCTAAGAGGAGCAGGAAAAAGCAAAAAATTTCAGAATTGCACCTTGCAATGCGGAGAAATTACTGTTTGTGCATTTACAATATTCATTGATTTTTGCCATTGAAAAACGTCCAGAAATGATTGAAGCTACTGACTGAATGAAAGGAGCTGGCATCTCACTCTCTTTGAATCTTCTTTATCATGCTAAGAGTAGCAGGAAAAAGCAAAAAATTTCAGAATTGCACCTTGCAATACGGAGAAATTACAGTTTGTGCATTTACAATATTCATTGATTTTTGCCATTGAAAAACATCCAGAAATGATTGAAGCTACTGACTGAATGAAAGGAGCTGGCATCTCACTCTCTTTGAATCTTCTTTATCATGCTAAGAGGAGCAGGAAAAAGCAAAAAATTTCAGACTTGCACCTTGCAATGCGGAGAAATTACTGTTTGTGCATTTACAATATTCATTGATTTTTGCCATTGAAAAACATCATGTTATTCATATACCAGAAATGTTTGAAGCTACTGACTGAATGAAAGGAGCTGGCATCTCACTCTCTTTGAATCTTCTTTATCATGCTAAGAGGAGCAGGAAAAAGCAAAAAATTTCAGAATTGCACCTTGCAATGCGGAGAAATTACTGTTTGTGCATTTACAATATTCATTGATTTTTGCCATTGAAAAACGTCCCAGAAATGATTGAAGCTACTGACTGAATGAAAGGAGCTGGCATCTCACTCTCTTTGAATCTTCTTTATCATGCTAAGAGGAGCAGGAAAAAGCAAAAAATTTCAGAATTGCACCTTGCAATGCGGAGAAATTACTGTTTGTGCATTTACAATATTCATTGATTTTTGCCATTGAAAAACATCATGTTATTCATATACCAGAAATGTTTGAAGCTACTGACTGAATGAAAGGAGCTGACATCTCACTCTCTTTGAATCTTCTTTATCATGCTAAGAGGAGCAGGAAAAAGCAAAAAATTTCAGAATTGCACCTTGCAATGCGGAGAAATTACTGTTTGTGCATTTACAATATTCATTGATTTTTGCCATTGAAAAACGTCCAGAAATGATTGAAGCTACTGACTGAATGAAAGGAGCTGGCATCTCACTCTATTTGAATCTTCTTTATCATGCTAAGAGGAGCAGGAAAAAGCAAAAAATTTCAGAATTGCACCTTGCAATGCGGAGAAATTACTGTTTGTGCATTTACAATATTCATTGATTTTTGCCATTGAAAACATCATGTTATTCATATACCAGAAATGTTTGAAGCTACTGACTGAATGAAAGGAGCTGGCATCTCACTCTCTTTGAATCTTCTTTATCATGCTAAGAGGAGCAGGAAAAAGCAAAAAATTTCAGAATTGCACCTTGCAATGTGGAGAAATTACTGTTTGTGCATTTACAATATTCATTGATTTTTGCCATTGAAAAACATCATGTTATTCATATACCAGAAATGTTTGAAGCTACTGACTGAATGAAAGGAGCTGGCATCTCACTCTCTTTGAATCTTCTTTATCATGCTAAGAGGAGCAGGAAAAAGCAAAAAATTTCAGAATTGCACCTTGCAATGTGGAGAAATTACTGTTTGTGCATTTACAATATTCATTGATTTTTACCATTGAAAAACGTCCAGAAATGATTGAAGCTACTGACTGAATGAAAGTAGCTGGCATCTCACTCTCTTTGAATCTTCTTTATCATGCTAAGAGGAGCAGGAAAAAGCAAAAAATTTCAGACTTGCACCTTGCAATGCGGAGAAATTACTGTTTGTGCATTTACAATATTCATTGATTTTTGCCATTGAAAAACG
>NW_027366449.1:0-72319 GCF_046119375.1 Phyllobates terribilis
TTATCCGAGTGCGAAGACTCTCCTCTAGTCACCTTCACCAATGCTTGGTTGGATATCAGATGTTGACGGGCTGTCGATCCCAACAAGGGTTTGCGATATATTACGACCGATCTAGCAAGAAGAAAAAGTTGTGGCCGATCTAGCACGGAGGTGTAGTACAGGGCAATCACGTTCACCACCACAGAGTTAGTTTGGATTTGGGAGCTACTTACTGAAATGTGTATTGCTATCGAAGGGCCACGCATTGTCCTTTGTGCAATCTTAGCACCATGTTTCTTTTGGCAAACCCGGTCTTGCATCAACGGTCAAAACAAATCAAACTCGACTATCATTATGTGTGTGAACTTGTCCAATCTGGTCAACTCATTATTCAGAATGTTCGAGCACAACACCAAGTCATCGACATATTCACCAAGCATGTCGGTACCTCCAACTTCCAATCTCAACAACGATGTCTTCGTGTCGGGAGCCGCCCTTGAGATTTACAGTGGCTTTTATCTTTTAATAAATTATTATATCTATAATTATATCTCTTAGTATAAGATATTGTAAATATCCTTAGTTTTTTAGGATGTCCTTAGTTAGTTTGTTATGATTCTATTTATAATTATATCTCTAAGCATACGATATTGTAAATATCCTTAGTTTGTTAGGATATCATGTAGAAACTCTATTTACTCCATCTCTAAGTTCTCTTTGTAGTCTATATATATTCGAAGTCTAATGAGAAATAAAAATCGTGTTTTTACAATACTTTACAAGTTTTATACTATGTATTCAGTATCACTAAAATGTAGTGAAAATATCTTGGTTTGGGTGCCCAAGTATAATCATTCTTAATAAAGCGGGTAAAGTTATTGGATGTTCTTCTTAATTTATCTTATTCCAGAATTCTGGTTTGTTAGGTAAGGGAACCTAAGGGGTCATCTTTTGGTCAGTTCCATTTCAGCTTTCTCTAGTTTGATGAAGACAAACTGATCTATCTAACCATCTCTTTGATTTTAGTATTTCAGGTTCATGGAAACAGAGACAAGGAACCAAATTTGAAGCGCAACATAGTCGCTTTATTAGAATCAAATAGAGAATGAATAAAGCGTGTGTACAACACTCCAAGGAAGAGCGTGAAGATAAACATAGCCTGACTGAGTTCAAGATACAAGTGGTGTAAGTTGCAAACCAATGTTCATCAACCCTATACGTGCATCTTCAAAAGAGTGCGATCAACAAGTGGATGTAGCCGTTGCAACATAAAGAAGAGGAATCTTGGTGACCATTCAGGATGAAAACTCTAGCTTATTTGGCTAAACTCGTCTAGTCAGAGCTAGATCATAGCACATCTATAAATAGTGAAGAGAAATACAAAATCAGTTACAACTTCTTTCCATTATCTCTCTTCGTGTAATCTGTATGTTTAGAGTGATCTTCATGTGTAGTAAGAAGGATTGCAAGTGAGAGATTTCTAGAATGTGTCAGAAAGAGAAAACTAGAGTGTAAAGAGGTTTCGTTCTCATTGTAATTCTTAAGTCAATACAAGAAGAGATAGTGAGTTTTATCCTAGGATTTAACAAGCCAAAAGTTCTCACTATTGTGTGAAACATGTGTCTTTGTTTTCTCTCTTGGTTCTGCATTAGAACCGAGTTTTGTTGAATCTCAGTTCACATAAAGACCCAGAACCAACATTTTTGTTTCGTGTGTATGAATTTAAATTTTATATTCGATTCGTCGCTAACAAGCTGTGGCGGCCAAGTGTAGGGATGTTCATGGACGAATATCTGGCTTATCAGATCGGATATCCGTATCCGGAAATTCTCAAAAATGGTATCTGTATCCTGAAATCTCGGATATTCGACTTAAAAAACCTCATATTAGATCAGATATCCATCTCGCATATCCTACATATCCTATTATATATATAGTTCAATAAAAAACATTAAGTTTTATATTTTTATGATAAATTCTTAAATTTCAAGTATATAAGAACATGCTTAACCTAAAAATAATATTTTTTTTAATTAGCGTAGTTGACATAACAAACAATAAATTTTCTTTACAATGTTTAGAAATGATTTTTAAATATAATATTGAGATGTTTAAACTTCTTTACTATTATGCGTAATAAAATAATAGAAGTTTAGATTTATGAGTTCTAAGAATTTAACTAGTTATTTTGATTTTTAATTAATATTTATATATTTTTAATATTATATTATAAAAGTGCCCGACCCTCAGAACCGGCGGATACCAAACCCTGATCCGTATATGTATCCGCTATCCGGTATAATGTACCGGATCATATTCGGATATTTTTGGCACGGTCGACTTGCTTCAGTGTGCGACATGTGGTGCGAGATGGACGGACGAGATTAATTATGAGCTTATTTTCTTTTACAAATATCACTATATTTTACAAACTAATAATCCAAAAAACATAAAAATACCATAATTCTAATTGCATTTTTTAAATCTTTCTAGTGATATCCATTTTGACTATATTTGTAATATTTTAAATTTGAATTTTTTAGATGCATCGAAGTGTATTAATTAACATTATATATGTTTTTATAGATTCAATGTTAAATTTTCTCTTATCATTTTGTTATAAATTTCATGAAGTATAAATAAATTATATTAACTTACGCGAGTAATAAAATTAATATTCTTTTTAGATAAAAAATATATTAGTTATAAATGTATATACAAGAATATGTAGGTTAAAAGAAGATGTTTGAATATGGTTATATCTTATTTTTATTAGAAAAAGTGGATATATATAAGATGTTGGGCATTGATAAATTCCATACGCTTCTCTCTTCTCAATTTCTTATTCTTATTTTACTCTCTTTAATTTCTCATTTATATCTCAATATCCATGTCAAATTCAAATGAAGATCATCATCCTTGAAAGTGGTTATCCTTATCAATTTGGTAATAATTACTAGGTTGGTTACTCTGATCACTTTCAAAATATGTCATTGGATCTTAATATGTGGTATTATACTAAACTTTTATCCCAAAGTTCATCTCCAACCAAATTCGTAGATCCAACTATGCTACATTCTCAAAATACATGTCTCCCAATCTTTAGCACCCAATCAGAAAGTGTTGAGGATATTACTCTGAACCAAATCAATGTAGAGATCATGGCCATGGCATAGTTCATGAGAAAGGATGTGCTTCTTGTTGGGCTTCTCGTGGTCGTGCTGGTCATGGTGGCGTTCATGGTAATGCTTCTCATAGTGGCTCTCTTGACAGTTCTTCTGGTGGCTCTCCTGGTGATGATCCTAATATTGCCTCTAAATTGTGATGCGAAGAAAGTCTATTAGTCTAAGGATGACGATTTTATCCTCATTAGTGGCCTCCTACAAACCAACACTGATGCAATCATAAGTATTAAACGAACATCAAAAAAGTTTTGAGCTCGAGTTGAATGCTTCGTGAACCAATGGAGGAAACCACACCACGTGTTTTGAACTTGGGCATGTCGTAAGTCTAGATGGCATAAACTCAACCACAATGTCCCTAAGTTTCTAGTAAATACGATGAGTCATCTAGACAAAAAGTTAGTGGGGAGTCAGAGGAAGATGTTATTCAAAAGGGATCATCAGAAATATCTTGTTGATGAGGCAAAGACGTTTATAGATATGCATGTATGACAATTTCTTTGCTACGAGCCAAAATGGAGTAATGAAATCTTGGCCAAAATCAACCGAAGTTCTCGGATCTCGAAGTGATCGATATTGATATGGAGGGCGATGGGAGTAATTCTGATACTCCAACAAATCAATTTATTAAACGTCCAGAGGGTATAAAGGCAGCTAAACAATACAAAGGCAAAAAGGTTGTGTTTACAAGTCATGTTGAAGAAGACGAAGCTATTGAAGAGCGTAGGAGAAAGAGAGCCTACATGATAGATAAGGTGTATAAAGAAAATATGACAAAGGAGGCACACAAGAGGGAGAAGCAGGAACAATTAGTTGAACTGAAGAACATGGAGATAGAAGCATAGAGGTTGGATATTGAATAGAAGAAATAGACATGGAAAAGAGAAAGATGGAGATGGTTAAGAAGAAGTTGAACAAGCTTCAATATGTGATGGAAAACTCAAAATTTTCAGCAGAAGAAAAAGTTTTAACCACATCTTTGATGAGGGGATTCAATGGATAAAAGTCTTGAATTCTATTGTTCAATTTCTACCTTGCATGTTTTGATTTAGGATTGGATATTTTAATATTATGGTCATGTTCTAATATTGTGAAGCATGTTTCAATTAATCTTGTACTTACCTACTTTGATCTTGTAATGCACTTTTTCTAGTATAATGCATCTTATGTGTATGATATTTTCTTGAAATCAATTGTTAACTCATTATGAAAAGTTATTTCAATGACATAATGATGAAAAAGTAATTAATAAATGTGAAAGAAAACAATTTTAATTCTTCATATAAAGATAATGAAACTTAAAGTATTGATGTGATCAGATGTATATGAGTTAAAGCTTTGTAGAAGGTAGACATAGGTTGTGAGAATGTTTAAAAGTACGAGTACCACACTTTCAAAAAAGAAATCAATTATTATATTTCTGTATAATTTTAGTCCACATGAATATCTGCATGTATAGTGGGGTCCAACAATAACATGACATTACTTGATTCTATGCAAATGTGAAAGGGTATATTATAGGTTTGTAGGAGGCAGATATAGAATCTGAAGATCCTAAATGAATTTAGAAATCAATTACTTTGCATGATTTTTCTTCCACATGAAACTAGAAATCAAATATTGTAATCTCTACATGGTTTTCGTCCACATGAAAATCATTCTAAGCATGTGATACCGTGCTATATTTACATAAAGTAATCGATTTTAGATGGGCAAACATAGCATGTATAAGGGCCACCAGTAGTATGCGAAGGGCATACATAACATGCGTTTGGGCAACCAATAGCATGTGAAGAGGCAAAATTATTTGGTTCCAAATTTTAATCCTTCCTAATATATATAAATATATCTATTATATATATGTATATATATATATATAATAATGGGGGTGGTACAAAAAAGTCAATGTGGGGTTTAAGATTCCAAAATAATAGTAAATGTGGCTCTTGATCTTCCTATAACCGGTTATTAAACCCTCATATATCTTTCTTCCGTGATGGTAATACTTAATGAAATTGAACAAAGTAAGGTACAAAGACAAAAAATAAGAATAAAATAAATAAGATGACATAGCCAAAAGAATGTGATAGGCGATATCTCGTATAGCGAATCCAGTGGTCGTTAGCATCATTATAGGTGATTTGGCATTGATATGGAGCATATTACTGTAATCCAGAACTCGCAGAGCAAAGATATTATTCATGAGGATTACATTCATTCTAGAGAAGACGAAGAGAAGATTGCCAAAGGGGCGAATTCGCGACCGCGCACAAGACGACGCAGCCGTGCTGAGCTACATAGCCTAGGAGGTGAACACGCCCGATGTGGCGCGACCGCACCACTGTCCGTGAGAAATATTGGCAAATTCACCTTGGCGCGACAACGCCTACATGGGTGTGACCGCGCCTCTGTTAGTCCGGGAGCGCCACGACATCCTTTCTACAAGAGTTACTTTGGGCCTTTTACCTCTTTTCTGATGGAGGTTCAGGCTGGCTTTGTAGTCTTAGTTTCGTATGTTATTAGGTTTTATAAATAGGTTTAGGAGCTTTGCCTCCAACCTATCATCACACATTCATTAGATTAATTTACATTGTTTACAGAACTATGTCAGAGTAGTCTCTTTTGCTTGGTTCAACAAGTTGAAGCCTTCGAATGATTGGTTTGTAAACTTTTACTTTGGTTCTTATTCATATTTGGATTGGCTCATCTCTCTTGTAGTTAATAGTTCTATTGTATTTGATTTATCTGTATGGCCTGATCATCTAGATAGAATAGATCTATTCAAATTGCTAGGTTTGACTTGTCTGAGTTGGAGAGTCTTATCGTTAGGTAGCAAATCGACTGACCTAGTTGGGATAGTGATTGTATAGAGAGTTTCTTGTGTGTTAAATATTAACTATAAGTCAATGGTAATGCATGCATCTATCGATTCATGAGTTTATTGATGCTTGATTATTAAATCTTTGATAGTTTAAGGGTTTTAGTTGAGTAAGGGTTATTAGGACTAGTTGGACTATTAACTATACAAGAACATGGATTAAGACAACCATAGTATATGAATCATAACATAAACTTGATAGTCATTAGAAGTCAATGATCAAAAAATCATTCTGTTGTGTGAATACCTCTTGAATAAAGAGTTTTCTCATTATTGTTTTCCAATCACTTAGTTAGTTTAGTTGCATTCAATTCCCCCTGTTGTTACTTTAAAGTTGATTGATCTAAGAACACAAGAATTGATAACCTGACTCCATGTGGAATTCAACCCTTTTTGCCACTTTACTAGTTAGTGTTGGTTTGAGATAGAGTGTACAACTAGCTAGCTCAAACATTCCTCTTGTTTTGATGATGATAAACCTATGTATTTGATGTCCATTGCGTGTGACAAGATTTTTAGGTATAGCTCGAGGAGTTATAAGAGTAGCTTTGACACAAGAGGACTAGCTGAGTCCATGAGGAAAACTACCTTGAGGCCTAGAGGGGAAAGCGAATCTCTCCAAGGCAGAATAAAGTGTTGAAGAGAAAAGTTTAGAAGACGGAAGGACTAGATTTAAGAAAAGGAGAGACGATGTAAAGCTAGTGGATCACGCTTCTAAGTGGAGAGAGAAGATACAAGCAATGGAGAAGAAAGTGAGAGTCTACATGTGCAATCGTGCACCAACGCATAGAGAATTTGGACAAGTGAAGGAAAGGCTGGTGAAACTAAGGATAGGGGAAATGGAAACAACAAGAGTTTGTTAGAATTTCTACCTATGGATAGTGGATGAACAGGGATCGCCAAGCTGGACAAATCAGGGACACATTAAGGGTGTGGATTGGATTGCCAACATGGACAAAGTTGCTAGAATCAAGTGAAGAAGCAAAAAGCGTGTAGAACCATTGATGCATTCCAGGAGTGCAATGATCACACGGATCTCTGAGGTGCAATTCTTCAATGCCGTTAGAAATAGATTTGCTAGACTTAAGAGTTAAGTTAGAAATACAATATAGCCTGCACTAGATGTTGCTAGGCACAGAAGCTTAGGATCTAAGAGAGAAAAGAAAATTAGACAAAGTTGAGAGCTAGATTGTGGATTTTATGAGTATGAATATAAGGATCGAGTTAGATAAAGAGAGTTTGACTGGGTAGAGCTAGTGTATAAGTATCGTATTCAACAAAGCGAGTATATATGTAAATGAATTGTTGTTGAATACTTAATAGAGTAGCTTAGATCGACTAGCTCTTTATAGAAGAGTAGCTCAATAAACTAGCTTAAGTATTTTTAAGATGTGGAAATGGAAAAACACACAAAGCGAGTCTAAGTCCCTTTGTAAACACAACAAGCGAGTAGCTAGTGTGTATATATGTAGAGATTAGAGACTTTGCCACAATAAGAACTTTAAATTGTTAGATTTAAAGTTCAGATCAATATGGACAAAGATTTTGTAAGGTGAGAACCCTTGGCTTAAATCAAGCCCGGGATGAAACTCACCACTATATTGATTATATCAGATGAAGATTACAATCGCTCGCTCTCTCCACTCAATACAATCTCTCTTCAGCCCAAATGCAAGCTCACTACTCTCAAGGTTTTGTTGACTCACTCGCTCCCTCTAAGATCACTAGCTTTTCACCCTAAACAATCAACCGTACGCACCTCCCAGCTTTCTAGTCATGTTGTGATCTTCCCTAACCACTCGACTATACTAACTCCCATGTTTTCGAATCCTATTGTGTTTCTTTCTTGGGCTAGCTTCTCCTATGCTCACTAAACTGTTTCTCACTCAATGAGGTTATCAAGCTCGTGCATTAACAATTCACCTATAGCACATATATATATATAACTTCCTAAACTTATTCCCCAAGAAAGGAATTCTATTACATATTGAAACAAAGGTCCACGTTGGCAATCCGTGCGTCGGTCCACCAAGGAGCACCACAAATTCCACACGGTTCTGTTTTTCTTGTGTAACAAACTTGTAACAAACTTGTCCACGCTGGAAATCCATCCCACACCACTCTCAAGCCTTTTATGCGTCCAGCCTGGCGATCCTCGTCCCTCTCTATCCATGGTAAGAAACACATTCTTCACCCATCCTTAGCTTCTTGACATGCCCACTGCGCCCGAATACCCTACACGCTGGTGCATGGACTCCACCTGGGACATCTTCACTTCACTTGTGTTGAAGCAAATGATTCACTAGCTCACAAAGACTCTTCATGCACTATGCTAGTCCTTCGCCTTCAACGGACTTCACTTCACTTCACTTCTGGGTTGGTTTCATTTATCAATTTTGGTTGAGACTGCCTTAGTGATACTCTCTATCTTCGGAAGGCTCAAAACTAGTCTCTAGCTTGTTCTCTATTTCAAAGCAACTCTCTTATCTTCTTAAGCTATTCCTGTAGTGCTTAAAATATACAAGAGATATCAAATGTAGTGTTTATCATCATCAAAACAAGAATAGTGATTGAGCTGAGCAAGCTCAAACTAACAATTTCTCCCTTTTTGATCATGACAAACACTTAAACAATGTAAGCACATATTTTTCAAAACGTACTCAGTTAAGCTATAAGATGTAAAATGAAGCTTAAACTGATACTTGACAGATTGACCAAATCTGCTCGAAATCTTGCTAAAGGCACTTAGCAAGTGTACCTTTATTCCCCGTTACACCAAGCCGGTCTAAATTCTACCCAATTTCGACAATGGAAAGGGTATTCTACCTCAATCCTTCACTTGTCTAAACCGTTTCTCTTCCCCCTTTTGGCATCATCGAAAAGGCATATATATTTCATCAAAAGGAACTAAAAGTAAGGTACCCAGTCACGCTTAACTCAGATAACAAGCATAATCATGTAAAGAGTATGTAAGCGAGACAATAAACATGAAGCACTCAAATCGATATAATCAATCAAAGGAATATTGTAAACATTTATAATAAACCTCACACCTTTTGTAGCTGGAACCCTAGTGAGTCTATCACATGGTTATGTAAAGAATATTCAGAAAGAAAATAAGAGTATCAACTCAAATCACCTTCTTCTCAGTATGTTTCACCAGCTTTTACCAATTGACTTGATTTCTTCTTGGAGTGGCTTCGCTTGTCTCAGTTCCAAATGATAAAGAGTGGCTTGGCACTGGTCTCGAGCTAATATACTTTAAGCGAGACTGGACAAGATATCACTGTAATGTGTAGACTTCAGATTACACCCCTGATTAGCACTTGATTTAGATAGTTGTGCTAGGCTTCGAGGTAGTTCATTCTTCACTCACTTTGATCAATTGGCGCTTAGATACTTATACTAGAAGAAGTTCGATCACGCTTGTGATGTGATACAGTCACTTAGCATGAAAAGTGCAACTATGAAGGATATAATGCACATATAGGGCGGTCACTCACACTCAAATATAGCATGTAAGAATCATGTGCATATATGGGATACTGGCTTTTTGTCACAATAATGTATACTTCCTGTTGTGGAGTTTTATCAAGGGAATCAAGAAGCAAGTATTAAAGTCAGGCTTACGGACACATAGAAGTGGATCATTTCTTAGGTATGTAATAGGCAAGAAGACGATCACCACTTTCATGAGAGGTAAAGAAGAGCATGCAATGATACAGAAGATAGTAACATGTTTGCATCAATATACTCATCAATCTAGTCATTTCTCTTGCTTAGATATAGCAAGTTAACAAGAAAAAACATGAAAGCATACCTCATCCTAAGTTCCCAAAGATAAGATAAACTACTTAAACATATCCAGTAGAAAGGAACTTACAACGAGTGGACGAATGGGCTAATTGATAGGAATTAAGCCCAACTGAAGCCTTAGATTTAAGAAAGGTACCCGTTTGAGTGCTTTAGTAAAGATATCAGCGATTTGACTCCCTATTGGTACATGAGTAAGCTTCACCTTTATCAAAAAGCTCACCATCATAGATAGACAGTTTGTTGGATATAGTTCAGCGAGTATGAGTAAAGAGTCGCTTGAAGCTTGTAGAGACTTTCTAAACCACTAAGTGAGACTTTCTTTTCAGTAAAGCAACAGAGAATCTTCAAATATGTACACCTCTTGTAAAATAAGAATGAAGGAGAAGTGTATTAGGCTTTTTACACATACTTGATCTATTTGATTTAGTCCTGAAGGAGATAGAGATCTCCTCCTTGTAGTTTGGAATTAGAGTAGTTTATGTAGCCCTTGTATGTAGTGATCTTTTGCTCAAACTATATGGCTATTACATAGTGATCTTTCGCTTGAACTATGTATATACAGATTGCAGTGATCTTTCGCACGAACCACATCTTCTCATAAAGCACCTAATCTTCATTCCAAACCTGCAAAAATAAGATCAAGCTTTGGAAACCCAACAAAGCTTTGGCTTCGTAGCGTAGTTAGCACTAGCAACTTCAGAACTGAAAGGTAGAACACTCATCTTCACAGTTTTGGAGTCTCCCTCATAATAGCTTTCATCATTAAGATCAAGAACCTTTTTACCTTTAGAAAGAGGCTTCCCCTATGCTTTGTCTTGTCTGTGCTTGGCTTTTGAGGGCCTAGTATGCACACGACGAGTCTTAGACGACTAGCTTTGGCCAGGCTTGTTTTTTGCAAAACTCGCTTGACCAAGCTGACCCTTTGATTTAGTCTCAACAGACATATATGGCCTTTGTTTAAGAGTTTCTAGACGCTCACACTCATGCTTTGAGTGACCATTATTACCGAAGAAAGTACAATAATGATTATATCAAATCTAACAATATTTTCCTTTACCAGGGCGAAATGGTTCTCGTCGTGTAAGTGGCTGAGTGTTCGGAGAGGAACACGCTTGATTAATGTACATAGAATGATCTTTTTCTCCGTGGTACCATTGTTTGTCCTGAGCCGGCCTCTTCTCTAGAACGTTCATTTTGCTTTTTAAATGTGAGTTTTCAGCACAGCAAGAGTGCAATTCCTTGTCTAGCTTAATGATTTTATCATGTAGTTCGCTAGATAGAGAAGTGCCTGAGTTGGACGAATCATGGTTGTTGTAGCCTAATCCTGGTCTAGCTTTCACGAAAACTGTCTGGTTATCAGTTTTATCTTCCACAAACGCAGCTAGATTATCTAGATTGGTTAAGACTTCATCAATCATGCTTGCAATAGTTAAGTTACTGCTTTGGATAGAAGCTAAGCCATTTCCATTAAAAAGCTTGCAGAATTTAGAAAGAAGAACATGCTTTGTAGACAATTGCTTATTTAACTCTTCTATTTGATCTCTTAAATCACAAAGTTCTTCCTGTTGAGATTCCTCCTTAACACGAACAACTTCATGATCCAAGGCCAACTCATGTAAGAGCTCAACAAGGATGTTTTTAGGAAGGATCTCAAAGCCTAGAGAAATTACCTCAGAGTCTTCTTCAGCTTCGGAGTCATCGACAACGATTAGACAGGTATCTTGACATTTATCCTCATCTTATGAGTCTCCCCATAAGACCTTCTTAGGCTTTTCCTTTGTACAATTCTCGGTTGAATGTCCATGACAAAGACAATTTAAGCACACCGAGTCTGAGCTTGAGTGAGAGTTTGAATCAGGAGGTATAACACCATTGGCTTGATATAAATGTGTAGCCGATTGTTCTTCGGTTTTGAAACTGTCTTGTTTTCTAAATATCTTCCTTAGTAGTCTTATAACTAGAGCAATTTCCATGATTCAAAACACTATAGAGAGAGATATATATAGCGAGTGTCAATCAATGCATACGAGCAACCTGAGCTCTTATACCAATTGTAGATTTTATAAGTATGAATGTAAGGATCGAGTTAGATAAAGCGAGTGTGACTAGATATGACCAATAATGTCAAACATACTCTAAATCCAATGCACAAAATCTAGTAAGCTAGTGTACAAGGATCGTATTCAACAAAGCGAGTATATATGTAAATGAATCATTGTTGAACACTTAATAGAGTAGCTTAGATCGACTAGATCTTTATAGAAGATTAGCTCGATAGACTAGCTTAAGTGTATTTAAGATGCGGAAATGGAAAAACACACAATGCGAGTCTAAGTCCCTTTGTAAACACAAAAAGCGAATAGCTAGTGTGTTTATATGTAGAGATTAGGGACTTTGCAATAATAAGAATTTTAGATTGGTAGATTTAAAGTTCATCTCAATATGAACATAGATTTGGTAAGGTGAGAACCCTTGGCTTAACTCAAGCTCGGAATGAAAATCACCACTATATTGATTATATCAAATGAAGATTACAATTGCTCACTCTATCCACTCAATACAATCAATCTTCAGCCCAAATACAAGCTCACTACTCTCAAGGAGTTGTTGACTCACTCGCTCCCTCTAAGATCACTAGATTTTCACCGTAAACACTCAATCGTACTCACCTCCCACCTTTCTAGTCTTGTTGTGATCTTCCCTAACCACTCAACTATACTAACTCCAGGTTTTTGAATCGTGTTATGTTTCTCCCTTGGGCTAGCTTCTCCTAAGCTCACTAGACTATTTCTCACTCAATGAGGTTCTCAAGCTCGTGCGTTAACAATTCACCTATCGCACATATATATAGAACTTCCTAAACTTATTCCCCAAGAAAGGAATTCTATTACATATTGCAACAAAGGTCCACGTTGGCAATCCGTGCATCGGTCCACCAAGGAGCACCACAAATTTGAGTTGCTTTTGGTTTTCTTGAGTAATAAACTTGTAACAAACTCGTCCACGCTGGCAATCCATCCCACACCACTCGCAAGCCTTTTAATCGTCCAGCCTGGCGATCCTCGACCCTCTATATCCATGGTAAGAAACACATTCTTCATCCACCCTTAGCTTCTTGACATTCCCATTAGTTGTGCCCGAACAGCCTACACGATGCTGCATGGATTCCACCTGGGACATCTTCACTTCACTTGTGTTGAAGCAAAGGGTTGACTAGCTATGGATTTTGACGAGTGAGGATCAAGTAAGATAAAGCGAGTGTAACTAGCTAAGGATTTTGACATCTTCACTTACTCTAAATCCAATGCACAAAAGCTAGTAAGCTAGTGTACAAGGATCGTATTCAAAAAAGCGAGTATATATGATAATGAATCGTTGTTGAACCCTTAATTGAATAGCTTATATCGACTAGCGCTAGAGTAGCTCGATAGACTAGCCCAAGAGTTCTTAGAATGCGAAAATGGAAAAACACACAAAGCGAGTCTTAGTCTCTTTGTAAACACAACAAGCGATTAGCAAGTGTGTTTATATGTAAGATTAGAAAATTTCCCACAATAAGAACTTTAGATTGTTAGATTTAAAGTTCAACTCAATGTGCACAGAGATTTGGTAAGATGAGAACCCTTGGCTTAACTCACGCCCGGGATGAAATTCACCATTATATTGATAATATCAAGTGAAGATTACAATCTCTCACTCTCTCCACTCAATACAATCACTGTTCAGCCCAAATACAAGCTCGCTACTCTCAAGCTATTATTGACTCTCTTACTCCCTCTGAGATCACAAGCTTTTTACCCTAAACACTCAATGGTACTCACCTCCTATCTTTCTAGTCATGTTGTGATCATCCCTAACCACTCAACTATACTAACTCCCAGGGCTTCAGATCCTGTTGTGTTTCTCTCTTGAGCTAGCTTCTCCTAAGCTCACTAGACTGTTTCTCACTCAATGAGGTTCTCAAGATCGTGCGTTAACAAATACCTATCACACCTATATATAGAACTTTCTAAACTTATTCCCCAAGAAAGGAATTCTATTACATATTGCAAAAAAGGTCTATGTTGGCAATCCGTGCATCGATCCACCAAGGAGCACCACAAATTCCACACGCTTCTTCTTTTCTTGAGCAACAAACTTGTAACAAACTCTTCCACGCTCTCAATCCATCTGACACCACTCGCAAGCCTTTTATTCGTCCAGCCTAGCGATCCTCTTCCCTCGCTATCCATGGTAAGAAACACATTCTTCACCCATCCTTAGCTTCTCGACATTCCCATTAGCTGCGCCCAAATACCCTACACCCTGGTGCATGGATTCCACCTTAGACTTCTTCACTTTATGTTTGTTGAAGCAAAGGATTCACTATCTCGCATCAACTCTCCATGTGTTGCGCTAGTCATTCGCCTTCAATTCACTTCACTTTTGGATTGATTTCTTTTCTTCTGGTTTGGTTGAGACTGCCTTAGCGATACTCTATATCTTTGCAAGGCTCAAAGCTAGTCTCTAGCTTGTTCGCTGTCTCATCTTGGCTTCTTAAGCCATTCCTATAATGCTTAAAAAACCAAGATTGATTAAATTTAGTGTTTATCATCATCAAAACAAGATGAGTAATTGAGCTGAGCAAGGTCAAACTAACAATTTCTCCCTTTTGATGATGAAAAACACTTAAACAGTTTAAGCATATATATTTCAAAATGTACTTAGTTAAGCTATAAGATATAAAATGAAGCTTAAACTGATACTTGACAGATTGACCAAATCTGCTCAAAATCTTGCTAAAGGCACTTAGCAAGTATACCTTTATTCCCCCTTAGACTTAACTGGTCTAAATTCTTTCCAATTAGTTGAATAGATTTTCCTGTTTTACTTCCCCCTTTTGACATCATCAAATATGTAATATAATTCATGCAAAGGGAAATAATAGTGGGAAAGGAAACAAGATTAACTCAAAAATTAAATAGATCTAGACTTTTAGCACAAAAGAGAAAGGAGTAACCAAGTAGAATAGCACAAATTTATAGAAACAAACAAGCATACTATTATCATTCAAAAATAACATCCTTACACCTTTAGAGAGTTAGGGGGCGGGTCCTAGAGTACTAGTTAAGCTTAAACAAGCAAAAAGCACACAAAGAGAAGCAAAATAAGACACAAGCAAACACCCTAAGCATCACGCTTCCTGGTAAGAGTGACAAGGGTCTGGATAATGTTGCTTTGCTCCTCTTGAGGTTATGTGAGTAGCTGGAGCTATTCTGAATTTCAACAAGTCGCTTCTCGACCATGGCGTGCAAAGACTGGATAGCAAATACAATGCTTGAAAAAGACTCGCTGGCAGCTACTCAAGACTGGGTTCTGGATGACCTGGAGGCAGGCTGCATGGTCTTGGAAGGCTTTGCTACTAGCTCGACGACCTTTTCCATAGTAAGGACATCATTAAATCTAGTCTCAAAGACTGGCTTATACATTCCCTCGTTCTTCAGCATTCTGGCTATGATGTGTGGGAAAGGAAACAGGCTACCATGGTGTCCTCTGGATGCGACCATGTAGTAAAACATAATTTGAGCGGTATTAACCAGCTCTCCATTAAGGCATTGAGCCATGATGCAACAATCGGAAATAGTCACACGATCCATGTTGGTGTTGCGAGGCATGATGTTCTTCACGATGAAGTGGTGAAGGAGGCGCTTTCTGTTTGATCTTTAGTGTCTCTGGAACGTTCTTACCAAAGACTGCCTCCTTGATCCTGGTTGAGCCGCTTGGATAGTTTTTCTTGTATAAGTGCCCAAAGCCCACCAATGATCCATCCAGACTTGGATCTTGACCGATTTCCTTCGTTGAGTCCTTCACTTTGAAGCTTTCCTCAACATTGTGGATCCATTGAAAACTGAGAATGGTAGGTTTGCCAGATTTTTAGGAGCTTATTATATGATGTTAACTAGCGACTATTAGATTAGGTTTAGTGGTGTTTAGGTGCTTAACGAGTGGTATTCCAGGAATCCGATTTAGAGTTCATTTATAGATTAGCGGGATGCTCGTAAGCGTTATTTAATGGTTTTATTATGGAGATCCCGGTTGTGCTCACTTTTAGTGCATTTGGGATGGAGCTAGAGGAAGTAGGCCACGCCTACACCCCAGGAGAAGCCGAGAGGAGAAGCTGAGCTGCCTCAGTGCTTGTAGAAGATCGAAGTCCATCTCAGGAGAAGAAGTCACGACCGAGATGGAGCATCACGGCCGGGATTCAGCCTCAGTTGAAGACATCACGGCCGAGACATGTATGTCACGATCGTGACTTGGCCGCAGTTGAGGTGCCACGACCGAGATCCTCTGTCACGATCGTGACCATCCACAAGACTGATAACTGGAGCAAAATCATGATCGTGACCCCTGTGTCACAATCGTGACGCGGACACGGACGGACCATTAATTGAAGATTTGACCCGAGATTTTATTAGTTATTTCCGCATCTTTTGATTTATTTGCATTTATTTTTATTCCCTTTTATTAAAGACTATATAAGCCTTAGGAAATTAGGTTAGAATCATATTTACTTCATCATTCTTTCACCACTTTCATTTACGTAGAATTCAGCAGTAGCCAAGAGAAAGCTTCCACCTTTATCCCATCTTCACTATCTTCCCTGGTTTTTTCCCCATCAATCATTCATATGTATTCATTGCTTTCGATGGCTATGTCTGGCTAAGTTCATTATAGTTCACTCTTTATGCTGATGCCATTGTCCTAGGTTTGTTATGAGAATTCTAACGCTTATGTTCTATGTTTAATTTCAAAATTGTTTTATGATCTCTTGTGCTTTATTGATTTCAATGATTGATCTTGATTTTATCTAGGTTGCAAACTAGGTTAATTATTATCCATCATATTGCTAGGCTTGTGACAGGAGTAAAACGGTCGTTGTTCCTATCAAAGATACCCAACTTATTAAATCCACTAGTATAGCGGTAAGAAGGGGTCGAATCCCAAGAGAGCCAGAACGATAGTTTATTTCTAATTATGAAACCAAGTTGTAACTATGGGGGTTTTTATGTATGATCTTAACTAACTAAGCAAATAAACAAACAAAAAAATGTTGGGTTGTAAACAATTATGGATATGAAACTCCCTCCTTCTAGCATCAGCGCATTGTTCTTATGGAATGTTGATCATCGAATTCTACTAACTTATATTCTGAATTGATTAGTTAATCCGGTTGTCCTACTCTTTGTTTATAATTAGCAACTAGTCCAAATAGTCCTAGAAACCCTTGTTGTAAGCAATAACCAAGGAGATCCTAAGGTTCAAAAGCGCAACAGCATAAATATCAAAGATAAGTAGGCCTATGCAATACCATTGGAAAATCACCGATACTCGACACAGGTTTATAATCTCTACAAAATAAGCACTCACAAATAGTCTATGCAGATTCTGCTTGCTACCTAAAAAGACAAGACTTTTCAAATCGAATTATCAAGTCTAGCAATATGATGGATAATAATCAACTTAGTTGGCCACCTAGATAAAATCAAGATCAATCAATATACAATAAAGCACAAGAGATCATAAAACAATCCTGAAATTAAACTTAGAACATAAGTGTTCGAATTCTCACAAACTTTTCCTAGAAAAATGGCTAAGATAGAATGGAGGCAATAGGGGAGAAAGTGTGAGAGAATCTCTTCCCAATAAAACCTAAACTATATATAAGTCTTGGAAAATAACATAGAAAAGAAATAAAATTACTAAAACAAATCAGCCAAAAATAAGATATTTCGGTCCATAAGGATCCGCCAAGACACGCGGCCGCGGTAGTTCTTTCCGCGGTCGCGGCTAAGTCTTCTGTAAACTTCGTACGCGCTGATGGCCGCGGCCGCGGTAGCTCCGTCCGCCGTCGCGGCTATGCTTCTGCAGAAAAATTGACTTTCGTAGAATTGCCATAACTTTTGACTCACAACTCCGATTGCGCTCATATTTTGAGGTCATTAAGTAGATATCAATATCTAACTTCTCAAATTGGAATCATCTCAATCGGACATTGGATCAGGGAGAAAGTGCCATCTTAACTCAGCTCAATATCTCAGCACTTCTTCTTAGCACTTCTTCTCTTCTCTTCAATGGCCGAAGCGCCTCTTCGACCCTCTTCTCTTGGTGTAGGCGTGGTGTACTTTCTCTAGATCCATCCCGAATGCACTAAATGTGAGCACAACCGGGATCTCCATGATAAAACCACTAAATACCGCTTACGAGCATCCCGCAAATCCATAAATGAACACCAAATCAGATTCTGGGAATACCACTCGTTAAGCACCTAAACACCACTAATCCTAAGCTAATAGTCGCTAGTTAACACCATATAATAAGCTCCTATCAAACCTCCCCACACTTAAACCTTGCTCGTCCTCGAGTAAGCAAAATAAAACTCACTCCTCCTAAAAAGCACAAAGGTCTACAGTAAGTGCAGAGACAGTTTGCTAGCGACTATACTTCAAACACCAAGTGTAAATAAACACTAACCTAACTCCGATCTATCTCCTTATGTCTCCGAGATGTCCTACCCAAAACCCTCCTTATTTCTCCACTTCATATGTCACCACTCCATAACAATAATAAAATCGAACAAAGTGATGTGCGTTAAAGCACAAGTGGAATCCTAATCTCCTCTAAGGGTAAGGGTACACAAATATATCATAATGAAGATAAAATAGAGTCTCCCACTCGCTTATACACTTCTTATACCTCCTCTTCAAGTAATGTCCTAAACCACTAGTCAAAATGATGAATCCACAAATCACAACCATCAATCCTAATTCAAAAATTCTGCATAGTACAACCACAACAATATGCATCAAACTCCAAGAAATAGAAATCTAATCCTAGAATCTAACACAACCGCCAATAGTATGTAGCAAAACAAATAAACTAGTGAAATGGTAAGCATGCAAAGTGTGGATAACAATAAGCTCATAAACAAAGAGATAATAGGCCATAAACTAACTTCTTATCCCTCCTTGGTGAATCCTAGGACCCGAGACAATCCTTCAACTCCCTTCTTATGTCTCCGACGCCAATAAATATGGCATCAATAAAATCAATCACAAACAATGTAATTCCGGCGCCCTTTCGGGTTTTCACCAAAATTCTAAGTGGTAGGACAATTCTTCTTTTCTTTTTATTTTTATTTTCAGGCACCCACCTTTTCCTTTTTAATCTTTTTTTACTTGCCTGGTTTTTATTCTTTTATTTTAATTTTTTTAATTAATTTTTTTTAATTTTTAATTTTGTTTGTTGGAGCCCCCCTTTTTGATCCAATCTCTTTTTACTCTCTAGGGTTTTTCTGATTTTTTTATAACAAAAATAATGCAAAAGTTCAAGAAATATCCGGTACAAACAGTAGAATAGCAAAACACCAGCGAAAATCACCTAAACGAGTCAACTCCTCTCCCCATACTTTAATCGTGCATTGTCCTCAATGCAACAAAAGAGGACATCTAAAAAGGGAAGAGAAAGAAAACACCCCCGGTCAACCATCGTTGTCATTCGAATTGAGATTTTAGTTAGACCGTGTCGCGGTCGAGATATGTGGTTCGCGATCGCGACATCTCTTCTGGAACGAAATCTCGATCGTGATGGTTAGGTCGCGATCGCGACATGGTTGAATTCGGGTGGTTTGCGTCGGTTTAACTTCTCCAATGGCTTCCTACCTGCTAACTCTGTGGATTTACCTAAGAAAGAAAATAAGAACACAACAGAATAATGGGGTTAACGTTAGTAAAAACTCCCTCGGGTTGCCTCCCGATCAGCGCCTTAGTTAACGTCGCGCCACGAGGTGATCCGATCAATTAGTTAGCGTGTCGTAAGTTGTCGCAGCATTTGATTTCCAGCCATGTTGTCAATCACCAAGTCGTGAATCCCTTGCCGTAAAAGTCTACAAAAACGTCCACTCTATTTCTGGATTGTAAACAAATAAATCTGGATCAGTAGCGCGAGTGTGAACCATAAGATAGGTCCACACTAGAGTAGTAACACAAAAAGAAATAAACTATAACAGTTGGCTCCCCGACAACGGCGCCAAAATTTGACAGGCGTAAAAAGGTCGTTGTTCCTATCAAAGATACCCAACTTATTAAATCCACTAGTACAGCGGAAAGAAGGGGCCGAATCCCAAGAGAGTCAGAGCGATAGTTTATTTCTAATTATGAAACCAAGTCGTAACTATGGGGGTTTTTATGTATGATCTTAACTAACTAAGCAAATAAACAAACAAAAAAATGTTGGGTTGTAAACAATTATGGATATGAAACTCCCTCCTTCTAGCATCAGCACATTGTTCTTATGGAATGTTGATCATCAAATTCTACTAACTTATATTCTGAATTGATTAGTTAATCCGGTTGTCCTACTCTTAGTTCGTAATTAGCAACTAGTCCAAATAGTCCTAGAAACCCTTGTTGTAAGCATTAACCAAGGAAATCCCAAGGTTCAAAAGCGCAACAGCATAAAGATCAAAGATAAGTAGGCCTATTCAATACCATTGGCAAATCACCGATACTCGACACAAGTTTATAATCTCTACAAAATAAGCACTCGCAAATAGTCTATGCAGATTCTGCTTGCTACCTAAAAAGACAAGACTTTTCAAATCGAATTATCAAGTCTAGCAATATGATGGATAATAATCAACCTAGTTGGCCACCTAGATAAAATCAAGATCAATCAATAGACAATAAAGCACAAGAGATCATAAAACAATCCTAAAATTAAACTTAGAACATAAGTGTTCGAATTCTCACAAACTTTTCCTAGAAAAATGGCTAAGCTAGAATGGAGGCAATAGGGGAGAAAGTGTGAGAGAATCTCTTCCCAATAAAACCTAAACTATATATAAGACTTGGAAAATAAGATAGAAAAGAAATAAAATAACTAAAACAAATAAATTGGTTGGAACAATAAAGATCTCGGCCAAAAATAAGAGATTTCGGTCCATAAGGATCCGTCGAGACCCGCGGCCACGGTAGTTCCTTCCACGTTCGCGGCTAAGTCTTCGGTAAACTTCGTACGCACTGATGGCCGCGGCCGCGGTAGCTCCGTCCACGGTCGCGGTTACGCTTCTATAGAAAAAGTGACTTTCATAGAATTTCCATAACCATTGACTCACAACTCCAATTGAGTTCATATTTTGAGGTCATTAAGTAGAATTCAATATCTAACTTCTCGAATTGGAATCACCTCAATCGGACATCGGATCAGGGAGAAATAGCCATCTGAACTCAGCTCAATATCTCAGCACTTCTTCTTAGCACTTCTTCTCTTCTCTTCAATTGTCGAAGCGCCTCTTCGACCCTCTTCTCTTGGTGTAGGCGTGGTGTACTTCCTCTAGATCCATCCCGAATGCGCTAAAAGTGAGCACAACCGGGATCTCCATGATAAAACCACTAAATACCGTTTACGAGCATCCCGCAAATCCATAAATGAACACCAAATCAGATTCCGGGAATACCACTCGTTAAGCACCTAAACACCACCAATCCTAAGATAATAGTCGCTATTTAACACCATATAATAAGCTCCTATCAGCTTGATAATTCGATTGAAAAGTCTTGTCTTTAGGTAGCGAGCAGATTTTGCATAGACTATTTGTGAGTGCTTATTGTGTAGAGATTATAAACCTGTGTCAAGTATCGGCGATTTGCCAATTGTATTGCATAGGCCTACTTATCTTTGATCTTCATGTTGTTGTGCTTTTGAATCTTGGAATTTCCCTGGTTATTGCATAATAAGGGTCTCTAGGACTATTTGGACTAGTTGATATTTACGAACAAAGAGTAGAACAACCAGATTAACCAATTCAGAATATAAGTTAGTAGAATTCGATGATCAACATTCCAACTGAATAATGAGCTGATGCTAGAAGGAGTGAGCTTCATATCCATAATTGTTTACAACCCAACCAATATTGCTTTCATACTTGCTTAATTGCTTAGTTATTAAGATCACACATAAAAAAAAAATTGTTACTACTAGGTAGCATAATAGGAAATAAACTATCAATCTGACTCTCTTGGGATTCGACCCCTGCTTATCACTTTACTAGTGGATTCGTTAGTTGGGTATCTTTGATAGGCACAACGACTTTTAGCCTTCATCACAAACGCAGAAGCAGAACTGGAGAAACGAGAATAGAACTGACATACCAGATCTAGATCCACTTTGCTGACCTCTGTTTCTAGCTTGTCCCAATTCTGTAGTTTGTGCAGCTGTTAAAACCAATCTGAGCCTTACGATTCCTCTATTTCCTATAGAATCTCTAGGGGTATGATCAGGGGAGCGAGTATCTCTCGCTTTGTGATAGCTAGAGGAATCGGAGGAAATCTGAGGAGACTACCTTTGGATCTTTCCTCGACTTCTTTCTGCTTCTCTAATTTGCCTCTTTCTTGACTGACTTTGGAGGAGTAGATTATGCCCTCTCTTCCTCAGATAACACTGTCTCTTCCTCAATCTCTTCTAATTTGTGCTTCCCTACTGCTTTGGACTCGCTCTTTGCTTCCATAAAGAGCTTGTGTTGAGCTGGAGCAAAGGCCTTGTCATCCTCATCTTGAACTGAGGCATCGAGAGAGGGAGATGGTTTGGAGGTAGAGGAGACAAGAAGCTGATTACCTTGTTTGGAAGGGGTCGTGAAGGTTTCAGGTTCAACCTTCTCGAGATCAGTGAGCACGTGAGCAACCTGCTTTGTTGGATCAGTGATGACGATAATCTCTTTGCCTGCAGCAGTAGCTTGAATTTCACCAAGATCGAGATTCGCTATATCCTGAGGAGCTTCTTTTTCTGGAGATGGTGAGAGATGTGGTGAGGAAGAAGGAGTAGCAACCTTCTTTGGAGTTATTGGAGACTCAGTAGACGCCTTATGAGCCAAGTTACGGCGCTGCACAATCGCCTCTAAATCCTCTTGACTCACTTTCAAGAATTCCTCAAGGAGTTGTTCCCTTGTGAGGCCGGCGAGGGATGATTTGTCAGCCATTGTAGAAATGAGGAGCTTAGGGTTTTGAGAGATTGTGTTTGCTTTTGGCCTTTTAAGGGGATAATTGTACGAGAGGTGGTTTAGCGAGAGGGGATTGAGTAGTAGTAGGGAGAGAGAGAATATAATAAAAATGGTAAAAGTATTTTGAAGTGAATATCGGTGTTTATATAGACTCCCTTTCCTTACCTTGTAACATTCATATCAATTCATGAGATCTCGCAACTTCTATACTGCAACGGCTATATTCAAACGGCTAGATTCGCTGAGGCATGCAACGGCTACATGCAAACTTGCTTTATCTGATTCTGATGATTGAACGACACGTGTCTCTGCAAAAGACTCGCTGGAACAACCACAGACGATGCGCTGACAGCTACTATGATGTGCTGTGAAGTCTAAGTGTGGCTTTTTTGAATCCATTTAAACTGGATCACTGAGCCATGTTGCCTTTTCGAATCTAATTATACTAGATCACATGGCTACATGTCTAGACTTCACTTTTATAGCCGTAATTAAATACCTTCCTCATTAAGCAAACCTTATGTGCTAAGCAAACCCAAAAGCGACTCATACTGTCCTGGAGCGACTCTTACACAAGCTCTTGATCATGCTTGGTAAAGTAAAGCAAGTGTAGATATGCACCCAATGTATCATTTAAGCAAGTAGAATATTAACAGGAAGTGCACATTTCGAAGAAGAAAGGATTTTCTTCCAAGCCATCTCTACGCAGTCTGCAACAAAAAAGGGGTTCACGACCAAGGGTAAAGATGTCCGAGTAAACGTTCAATATGGGACATAACACACTCGCACTCAGTATATAATGTAATTAAGCGTATGTGCATAAGAGGGATATTGGCTTTTACAGAAAAATGAATACTTCATTTGTGGAGTTAAGCATGGGTAAGGAAGCGTTACATTAATGTTAGGCTAGGGACACCATAGGAATGGATCATTTCTTAGGTATTTAATAGGCAAAAAGACGATCATCATTCTCTATTTGTGGCACATAAGAAGAGCATGCATTTTGTCAAGACTATAAACCATAGCTTTCCTACAATATACTGCCTTAGATAGATTGGCTTATGTAACGATAAGCATGAAAATCAAGCAAGAAAGTAACACAATCCAACTAAAGTTCGCAAAATAGAATTAAAAAGAATAATTCATAGTCAAAGTATAGGGGAACTTATAGTGCATCTCCTTTTCTTCTAATATGATAAGAAAGAAAACCAAAGAGGCTAAAGGCTCATAAAGATATCCAAGTGCAGTGCCTTTAGAGAGATGGATTGCAGTTTTGGCTCTTCTGGAAATATTAGTTATAGTTCAGCGAGTTAAGTAATAGAGTCGCTTGAATCTCAAAGACTCGCTTGAACTATCTGAGTCTCGCTTTGAGCAAATAGATGTAGCTTTATCACTGAGTGAGACTTTCTATTCCAGAAGCTAATACTTTACCACATGATATACATCTCCTGTATAATAAGAGTGAAAGAGATATTGGTTAGATTTCATAACATACTTTATTCATCAATTTAGCACTGAAGGAGATAGCAAACTCCTTCTGCTTATTAAGAATGAGAGTAGCTTTATATATTCCATTTGTTTTCTGTTCTCCATCCTTTCTTGCAAAATCAAATCGAGCAGTGTGTTCCCAATGAAGTATTGACTTCGTAGGAACGTTAGAGCTAGCGATTCCAGAACTGGAAGGTAGAACTTTCATCTTCACAGTTTTAGGAACTCCCTCAGAATAGTCATCATTACAAAGACATGGCACTGGATGAGGTTTACCTATGTGAGGTAACACTCGATGTGCTCCTACTTATTCGATTTTGGCTTGCAAGAGACTTGTACGTACAGACAAAGTCTTATATGACTCGCTCGAAGCAAGGTTGTCTATCTCAAGACTCGCTTGAATGAGCTTATCCTCAGATATAGTCATAACAGACTTAGAGGAAATAGAATAACTCAAATCAAGTTTGTCCTCAGGTCGCTTGATCGAGTAAACCCACAAATATAGGAAGAGGGGGTGTAGGGGAGATATCAAGTATGAGGTCTGGTTCAAGAATACTTACCTCAACTTTAGGTTTAGGAGATGGCTATGGAATAGGTTGAGCGACCGTGAAGCAATTCTCAGGATCTTCACCAACGTCGACTTCATCATCAGAATCACCCATAGTGTGACAAAGGCCTTCCTAGGAGGTGTTCCAGATCCACCTTCTTCTTCATTTGGATCTACCTTTTCACTTGGACAATCTCTAGAGAGATGTCCTCCACCTAATCATTTGTAGCACGTGATGTTCTTGAGGTTGAATGGCTTGTTGTCCTTTGGATCTTTATCCTTGTTAGTGATGCCACACTTCTTCTTGAGAAACCTCTTGACTAGCTTAGTCATCATCTCTACTTCCTGGTCTTCTTTATTTTCGGATTCATCGTTTTCCTTGACCTTTTGAAGTACACGAGTGAGCTTGAGAGTGACTCCTTGGGTTTCCATTGATGCTATTGACTCCTTTTGATCTTCGGCTTCCTGCACTCTTAATATACCAGCAAGTACACATACAGGCAAACCTTTTGTTTCTTTCTTCATTAGCATAATTCATTTAGTTGTGTCAAACTTAGAGTTAACACCATAGATAGAAGCGAGAGTGAGTTCTCAGGGTTCTACCTTGAGTCCCGCGGAGGAGATCTTGTCACATAATACCTAGAATCTAGAGTGATAATCTGATACAGACTTGCTTTCTCCCATCTTAAACAAATGGAAGTCACTTTGGATCTCGAATCGACGGTTTTTCTTCATATCTTCACTGTCGATGTGCATATCTATGATATCTTTCCACATGAGCTTGGCAGTGGAGAGAGACATGATTTTCTCGATGTATTTGCGAGAGATTATTGAGGATGAGTTGCTTCACCTTGGCGTTCTTCTCTAGTGTAGCATACTCAATTGGTCCCCATTTCTATGTGTCAGTTTCTTCTTTGAGAGTTTCTTCACCTTTTTCAATGATTCTCCAACATTGATAGTTAGTTTGTTGGATATAGTTCTTAGACATCGTGAACCACCATTCTAGTTCACCCTCAGCTAAGATGTGAGGCTTAGCCAAAGAGATCCCTATAGTGGTTTTCGTTGCCCATGATTCAGACTAGAGAGTAGGAATCAAATCTGTGCAAGATTGAGCAACATTTCCTTTGATACTAGTTGTGGATTTTGACAAGTGAAGATTGAGTAAGATAAAATGAGTGTAACTAGATATGATTGATAATGTTACACTTACTCTAAATCCAATGCACAAAATCTAGTAAGCTAGTGTAGAAGGACGGTATTCAACAAAGCGAGTATATATGAGAATGAATCACTATTGAACACTTAATAGAGTAGATTAGATAGACTAGCTCTTTATAGAAGAGTAGCTCGACTGAGTAGCTCAAGTTTTCTTAGGATGCGGAAATGGAAAAACACATAAAGCGAGTCTTAGTCTCTTTGTAAACACAACAAGCGAGTAGCAAGTGTGTTTATATGTGAGATTAGACACTTTGCCACAATAAGAACTTTATATTGTTAGATTCAAAGTTCAGCTCAATATGCACATAGATTTGGTAAGGTGAGAACCCTTGGCTTAACTCAAGTCCGGGATAAACTCACCACTATATTGATAATATCAAATGAAGATTACAATCGCTCACTCTCTCCACTCAATATAATCGTTGTTCAGCAAAAATACAAGCTCGCTACTCTCAAGATATTGTTGACTCACCTTCTCCCTCTGAGATCACTAGCTTTGTACCCTAAACACTCAATCGTACTCACCTCCCAGCTTTCTAGTCTTGTTGTGATCTTCCCTAACCACTCAATGTCGGAGTGAGAGGGCACATCGTTGTCACTGTCTGAGTCACATGCTATGGGAGCTGAGTTTGTAAATGGAAGGGCGAGTGGATTTAAAGATCTAGAAGAAGGTGCTTGAGGGCATTCTGAGGGTACTTCTAGGAGGGCAACTTCTGGGAATGGATCGACAGTGTTTGACAACGGAGAGTGAAAAGTACCTTCGTCGAACACAACGTGTATGCTCTCCTCATATGTTCTTGTTCTCTGATTGAAACATTTGCCAAGGAAGATGGCTTCATCTCTTCTTGCATCAAATTTGCCCAAATTATCCTTTCTATTTTTTAGCAAAGAACACTTGCATCCAAAGACCTTGAAATGAGAGATGCTTGGAGGATAACCTTGATCAGCTCATATGGAGTCTTAGCAAGAGAAGGGCATAGAAGAGCCATGTTGGAGATGTAGCAAGTTGTGTTCACCACTTCAGCCCAAAATAAGTGGGAAATTCCACTTCCTAGTAGCATTGCTCTTTCCATCTCTACTAATGTTTTGTTCTTCCTTTCAACGACTCCATTTTGTTGTGGAGTCCTAGGGGCTAAGAAGTTATGACTTATTCCCCTTTCAATGCAATATCTAAGCATCTAGTTATTCTCAAATTCAGTCCCATGGTCTGAGCGCATAGAGTGCACTTTTAATGATAGAGAGTTCTCAAGCAAAGTGACGAGCTCAATGAAGAGAGAGAGGGCTTGATATTTAGACCGTAGGAAGAGATTCTATGTGAATCTAGAGTAGTCATCGACAATCACGAATATGTAACATTCTCCGTTGGGGCTTTGAACGTGCATAGGTCCACAGAGGTCCATGTGAAGAAGCTCAAGGGGCTTCTTGGTTGTGATGTATGACTTTTGCTTAAACGAGCTTCTGACTTGTTTGCCCTTGACACAATTAGCACAATGTGTCATATTCTCTATCTTGATGGGAGGTAAGCCACTGACCAACTCTCTTGCACGAAGATTGTGTATAAGATGTAGAGTGACGTGCCCAAGTCTTTGATGCCACAAAGTTTTTTGATCTTCTTTTCTAACAAGGCAAAGGTGACTCATAGGTATGTAGATGGGGTTGAATATGTAAGTGATATTGACTCGCTATCCCCTTAGGATGATTTCACTTGCAGCATTTCTCACAAAGCACTTCGAGGTAGTGAATGTGACCTCGTTTGGTCCCTCATCACAGAGCTGAGCAACACTCAACATATTATAAAGAAGGCTCTCCACAGAGTTCACCATCTAAATCTCTATTTTTTCATTTAGATGCACCTTCCCATGTCCTGTAATCTCTCTAGCTCTTTCGTCACCAAATGAGACGTTGAAAACTTTTTAATCTTTCCTTGTCTCCGGTCATATGACATGAGCAGCCACTATCGATGTACCATTTGTGCTCGTTGCTCAATTTTACCTCAAAGAAGTAATCAAACCTTTGGAACCCATCAAAGCTCAGCTTTTCTGGGTGGATTAGCTTTCTTGTTAGTGTTAGGAGAGTGATTACCAACATGATTTTGGCTTTTAGTTGAAGGAGCATGCTCAAAGTAAGAAGGGTCATTCAAATCAAGCACTTCACGTGTATTGTGAGTGGGTGACTTGTATGACTTGTTACATAGAGAATGCTTCTTCTTGCAGCTATGTATAGTATGACCATTATTACTACAGAACCTACACCGTTCATTATACTTGACATAACCGTTCTTGCCCTTTCCAGGTCTAAAGGGCTTCTTATCATTAAGCTTAGGATCTAAGGTGCTTACTGAGTTCCCTTGGGCTTGACTCACATACATCTTGTGAGCATTTCCCCTTTGAAACCAGTAATGGTTGTCCCTTGACGTTTTCTAGTGCCTTTACCTTTTTCTCTAAAAAATTATTTTTTCTTCTATAAGTTTGAAGGGCTTTATTTAAGGTATCAACTTTTTCAGTCAATTATCTAGTAAGCTTCTCATTGTCACTAGAGTCCTTAGTGGAATCCCCATTTGAATCATATCCTAGTCCAGTACTAGATCTTACAAAGACAGTTTGGTTCAATGTGTTCTTATTAATGGATTCTGTTATATCGGTGATTTTATTAAGTATGATTACTAAGTCGCTCCCTACCTTTCAGTACAAGTCCTTAGATAATCCCCCTTGAGGTTGCTTACCACTATATCCCTCGTAGGTTTTAGTCATTAAGCTCAGTTCCCTAGACTTTACTAAGGCATTTTCCTTGTTAGCTAACCTAGTAGACAAATCCAAACACTCAATACGTAGATCCTTGACTTCCTCTTCATATTCATTGATTTCTTACTTTAGAGTTTCAGTATCTTCTAACAAGCCCTTAATCATGTTGATAAGCTCTTTCTTTTCCAGCAATTTGAGACGAATAGGGAAAGGGTCAGAAGATTTTACCTCAGAAGCCAGAGCCTCTGTATCATCCATAAGGCATCGGCCTTGGTAGCCTTCATGGAGGTCAGCTTAATCTTCTTCTTCTCCCCACGCGAGAAAAGTGCTTTCTTTTCAGAAGCTTCGACCTTAGGGTTGGTGCATGTCTTAGCAAGATGTCCCTTTTCTTGGAAATTGTAGCAAGTGTACTCCTTGAGATCTCGCTTTGTTGAAGATGAACACTCTTTGATAGGATCTTATTATATGGTGTTAACTAGCGACTATTAGCTTAGGAATAGTGGTGTTTAGGTGCTTATTGAGTGGTACTCCCGGTATCCGGTATGATGTTCAATTATAGATTTGCAGGATGCTCATAAGCGTTATTTTGTGGTTTGATCATGGAGATCCTGGTTGTACTCACTTTTAGTGCATTCGGGATGGAGCTAGAGAGAAGGATACCACGCCTACACCCATGGAGAATCCGAGAGGCGAATCCGAGCTGCCTCAAAGCTTATAGAAGACCGAAGACCAGTTCGAGAGAAGACGTCACGACTGAGAGGAGGCGTCGCGACCGAGATCCAGCCCCAGAGAAGAAGTCACGGCCGAGACTATATGTCGCAATCGAGACTTAGCCTCAGTAGACATGTCTCGACCGAGACCATCTTGTCGCGATCACGACTTTTTCCGACCCTAAGAACTGGAGCCAGATCGCGACCCACATGTCTCGATCGTGACCACGGACACGGACCGGCCCAAAACGAAGATTTTATCCGAGATTCTGATTTGTTTTTCCCTATTTTATTAGTTATTTTGATTATTTTATTTCCCTTTCACTAGATACTATATAAACCTTTAGAAATTAGGTTAGATGAGACTTTTGCTCAATTTCACAACTTCATCCTTAGAAATTCAGCAGCCAAGAAGAAAGCTTCCACCTTTGTGCCACTTTCATCATCCTCCCTGGTTAGTTTCATCCATAATTATGTATTGATTTCAATTGGCTATGTTTGGATAAGATCCTTCTAGTTCACTCTTAGGTTGAAGCCATTATTCTAAGATTTTTTGTGAGAATTCTTATGTTTATGTTCTAATAATAATTTCAGCATTGTTTTATGATCTCTCGTGCTTTATTGTTTATTGATTGATCTTGGTTTTATCTAGGTGGCCAACTAGGTTGATTATTATCCATCATATTGCTAGGCTTGATAATTCGATTTGAAAAGTCTTGTCTTTTAGGTAGCAATCAGAATTTGCATAGACTATTTGCGAATGCTTATTTTGTAGAGATTATAAACCTGTGTCGAGTATCGGCAATTTGCCAATGGTATTGCATAGGCCTACATATTTTTGATCTTTATGTTGTTGCGCTTTTGAACCTTAGGATTTCTTTGGTTATTGGTTACAAAAAGGGTTTCTAGGACTATTTGGACTAGTTGCTATTTACGAACAAAGAGTAGGACAACTAGATAAGTTAGTTAAGAATATAGGATTAAGAGAATTCAATGATCAACTTTCCATAAGAATAATGCGCTGATACTAAAAGAGTGAGCTTTCCATCATAATAGTTTAGAAATCCAACATTTACCGTTTTATTATTGTTACTTTAGATTACAACATTCAAAAACCCCTAGTTACTACTAGGTAACACGAAAGAAATAGACTATCGTTGTGGCTCTCTTGGGATTCGACTCCGACTTACCACTTTACTAGTGAATTGTTTAGTTGGATTATCTTTGATAGGAACAACGACTGTTTTACGCTTGTCAAATTTTGGTGCGGTTGCCGGGGAGCCAACTATTATAGTTTGTTTCTTTTTTGTGTTACTTTTGTGTGGACCTATCTAATGGTCAACACTCGCGCTACTAATTCAGATTTGCTTGATTTCATTTCAGAGATAGAGCGGACGCATCTACGCAATCTGCCAGAATCTCTACAAAATCTAGTGATCGAATCAATGGCTGCCAGAACGTTGCGAGAGCTTACAGACCCAGATTAGACGCAACAACACTTAGGAGTGACGATGCCTCCCTGAATGTCGGCGTTACGTTTGAACTAAAGACCGGATTCATCAATTTGCTACCAAAGTTTCATGTCCTGGTTGGGGAAGCCCCGATTATGCATCTTAGTGAGTTCCACGACATCTGCAGCTGCAGTAACCCGAGTAACGTCACCAATGAGCAAATTAAGATGAGAGCTTTCGGTCTTACGATGAAAGACAGCGCGCGTCAATGGTATTATTTGCTACCAACCGGAAGTATCGACACTTGGGAGAAACTTCACAAAGCTTTCCTTAGTAAGTAATTCCCGTCCAAGAGGCGGTCGCGTTGGAAAGAGCTATTGCAATGGTGGAACAGCAGGACACTGAGACTCTGTATGACTACGTGGAAAGATTTGAAAGATTATGTGCTAGCTGCCCATTCCATGGGTTTGAGGAGAAAGATTTGGTGAACCACCATTACAATGGGTTACTTGATAATGAAAGGAGCCTAGTAGACGCTTCGTGTAATGGGAGTGTGCTGAATTTGACTCCCGCCGAAGCTAGAGCCCGACTAAATGAGATTGCTGAGGGAACGAGAAGTTTTGGAAGGACATACATGAGGAAAGGATTAAACGATGTGGATTCCGGAGAAACCGGATGGAAGAGTGAGATAGCTGAACTAAAAAGTATGATAAAAACATCCCCATCGGAAATCAAAAACCTGCGAGACTATGTGGTATTTGTACAAACGAGAGTCATCCTACCGATATGTGCCCACAACTCCAGGACCAAACCATCACTGAAGTACATGTTGTAGGAGGTTTCAGACCTCCTAGACCTCGGTTTGAGAACAACAACAACTATAATCAGCGAGAGAATAACAACTACAAACCGAGAGGTAACGATCATCCTGGTTTTAGATGGGGCGACTCGGCTGGGGCGCAGAATAGACAATATCCATACAACAACGAGTACCGCGCTCCATATCAACCGAAATCCGACTAACCATCTATGAAGGAAATGCTCGAGTCCTTGACCAAACACTTCACCGCCCATGTTCAAACAACCGAGTCCAGCATACGCATTCTAGAGAAACGGGCCGCACAAATAGCGGAGGCAGTAAACAACTTCCAACAGCAGAATTCGGGAAAGCTACCATCACAGACTGTCGCAGCCCCAAGGGAGAACGTAAGTGTCATCATGATACGAGGTGGACAGGCACTTGATAAAAAGGTAGAGGAAGAGATGCTGAAAACGGTTCTTGAGCTGATATCTTGACCGAGATAGGAAGGTCGCGATCGAGACTTGGCCCCAGTAGACATGTTGCGATCGCAACATGCATGTCTTGACCGAGATGACGGTACCCGAGTTTCCGAAAATTTGATCGACAAGAATCACGATCGTGACACACCATCTCAACCGCAATTTAGCTCCAGTTCATCCAATCTCGGCCGCGACCATACATCTCGACCGCTACCAGATGCCGATGTCCGCGATTACAAGGAGATTTTCAAAACGCTTAGTGAGTGTAAAGTGAATATCCCTCTGCTCGAACTCGTCAAGAATGTCCCTCGCTACGCTAAACATTTGAAAGAACTCTGCACTAAGAAGAGAAGTGAGAAGCTACAAGGAAGGAAGAAAGTCCAAGTCAGCGAAAGAGTTTCGGCGGCCATCCAATGGAAGATAGCTGCCAAGCGCTCAGACCCAGGGATGGTGAGTATCCCATGCAATATAGGGAAAACAAAAATCGATAAGGCCATGCTAGATGTAGGAGCATCAATTAATGTTTTACCTTACTCATTGTATAAATCATTAGAATTAGGATCTATGAGTAGGACAGGGATTGTGCTTCAGTTAGCTGACGGGTCTACGATTTACCCGAAAGGGTTAGTCGAAGATGTGTTGGTTATGGTCGAGGACCTTATATTCCTTGCAGATTTTTATGTACTAGATGATGTTCATGATACATAGGCTATACCTGTCCTACTAGGTAGACCCTTTATGAGGACAGCTAAAACAAAATTAGACCTAGATACCGGGGTGCTTATGCTCGAGTTGGACGGGGATTTTGTCAATTTTAATATATATGAGAATACGACAAAATCCCTGGATGATGGCTCGGTATTCTATATTACGGATGTTATCGAACCTTCCAACTAGGCTCGCATGTTGTTTTGGGAAGTAGCCCCACCTCACTAACCACACAGGAAAAGATACCTGCTAAAGCTATTGTGCAGGGTACGAAAAAGGCGAAAACAAAGCCCAAGGGTAAGTCTAAGTGTGGGGAGAGTAAGGAGAAAAAGAAGCCCAAGCAAAAATGGGTGGTCAAGAAAGAGAATGGTCTAAGGTTCAAACATTTCCATCCGTGGTTCAAGAAGATGCTGTTAGATGATGCGATCCGGAAGGGATCGAAAAACGATGATTAAGTCATACTACGTCATGTCGCGACGTTAACTAAGGCGCTGATCGGGAGGCAACCCGAGGGAGTATACTAACGTTTTCTCCCATTATCTTGTTTTTGTTTTTTTTATTTTCTAGGAAGAACCGGGGAGCTAGCAGGTAGGAATCCATTTGAGTGATCGAACCACCACAAATCACCCGAACTCAACAGTGTCGCGATCGCGACCAAGGCATCACGACCGAGATTTCGTCCCAGTAGAGATGTCGCGATCGCGACCCAGATATCACGACCGAGATACGGTCTGACTGAGAGCTCAATTTGGACGACGACGAGGAGTGATTGTGGTACCTTCTCCCTCTTCCCTTTTTATGATGTCCTTTTTTGCTGCATTGAGGACAATGCGCTATTCAAGTGTGGGGAGAGGAGTTGATGTACCGAGGAGTTTTATGATGCTGTTTTTTGTTTTCTCTTGCTATTCCGCATACTTTCTTTATGTTTTTAGAGTCTCTGCTGAACTGTTTTAGTTGTTTTTTGATCGAGTCTGTACCGGATTTATATTGCTTGAACTTTTGCATCGTTTTATTTTAAAGAAAAAATCAGAAAAACCCAAGGAGAGTAAAAATTGAATGGATCGAAAAAGGGGGGCTCCAACAAAAATAAAAATCAGAAAATAAATAAAAATAAAAAGAATAAAAACCAGGCACGTAAGAATGGATTAAAAAGGAAAAGTTGGGTGCCTGAAAATAAAAATAAAAAGGAAAAGAAAATTGTTCTACCACTTAGAATTTTGGTGAAAACTCGAAAGGGCGCCAGGATTACATTGTTTTGTGATTGATTATATTGATTGCATATCTATTGGCGTCGGAGACATAAGAAGGGAGTTGAAGGATGTCTCGGGTTTTAGGATTCACCAAGGAGGGATAAGGAGTTAGTTTTAGCCTATTATTCCTTTGTTATGAGCTTATTGTTATCCACACCTTGCATGCTTACTATTCCACTAGTTCGTTAGTTTTGCTACATATTATTGGTGGTTGTTTTAGATTCTAGGATTAGATTTCTATTTCTTGGAGTTTGATGCATATTGTTGTGGTTGTACTATGCAGATTTTTGAATTAGGATTGGTGGTTGTGATTTGTAGATTTATTATATTATCTAGTGGTTTAGGACATTACTTGAAGAGGAGGAATAAGAAGTGTATAAGCGAGTGGGAGACTCGATTCTATCTTTATTATGTTATATTTATGTACCCTTACCCTTAGAGGAGATTAGGAATTCCACATGTGCTTAAACGCACACCACTTGGTTCGATTTTATATTGTTATGGAGTGGTGACATATGAAGTGGAGAAATAAGGAGGGTTTTGGGTAGGACATCTCGGAGACATAAGAAGATAGATCAGAGTTAGGTTAGTGCTCGATACACTTGGAGTTTGAAGTATAGTCGCTAGCAAGCTTTCTCTACACTTACTCCAGACCTTTATGCTTTTAGGAGGAGTGAGTCTTATTTTGCTTACTCGAGGACGAGCAAGGTTTAAGTGTGGGGAGGTTTGATAGGAGCTTATTATATGGTGTTAACTAGCGACTATTAGCTTAGGAATAGTGGTGTTTAGGTGCTTATTGAGTGGTATTGCCGGAATCCGGTATGATGTTCATTTATAAATTTGCGGGATGCTCATAAGCGTTATTTTGTGGTTTGATCATGGAGATCCCAGTTGTACTCACTTTTAGTGCATTTGGGATGGAGCTAGAGAGAAGGATACCACGCCTACACCATGGAGAATCCGAGAGGCAAAGCCGAGCTGCCTCGAAGCTTATAGAAGACCGAAGACCAGTTCGACAGAAGACGTCACGACCGAGAGGAGGTGTCGCGACCGAGATCCAGCCTCAGAGAAGAAGTCACGACCGAGACTATATGTCGCGATCGAGACTTAGCCTCAGTAGACATGTCTCGATCGAGACCATCCTGTCACGATCGCGACTTTTGCCGACCCTGAGAACTGGAGCCAGATCGCGATCGCGACCCACATGTCTCTATCGCGACCACGGACACGGACCGGCCCAAAACAAAATTTTTATCCGAGATTCTGATTTGTTTTTCCCTATTTTATTAGTTATTTTGATTATTTTATTTCCCTTTCACTTGATACTATATAAACTTTTAGAAATTAGGTTAGATGAGACTTTTGCTCAATTTCACAACTTCATCCTTAGAAATTCAGCAGCTAAGAAGAAAGCTTCCACCTTTGTGCCACTTTCATCATCATCCCTGGTTAGTTTCATCCATAATTATGTATTGCTTTCAATTGGATATGTCTGGCTAAGATCCTTCTAGTTCACTCTTAGGTTGAAGCCATTATTCTAGGATTTGTTTGTGAGAATTCTTATGTTTATGTTCTCATAATAATTTCAGCATTGTTTTATGATCTCTTGTGCTTTATTGTCTATTGATTGATCTTGGTTTTATCTAGGTGGCCAACTAGGTTGATTATTATCCATCATATTGCTAGGCTTGATAATTCCATTTGAAAAGTCTTGTCTTTTAGGTAGCAATCAGAATTTGCATAGACTATTTGCGAGTGCTTATTTTGTAGAGATTATAAACCTGTGTCGAGTATCGGCGATTTGCCAATGGTATTGGATAGGCCTACATATCTTTGATCTTTATGTTGTTGCTTTTGAACCTTAGGACTTCTTTGGTTATTGCTTACAACAAGGGTTTCTAGGACTATTTGGACTAGTTGCTATTTACGAACAAAGAGTAGGACAACTAGATAAGTTAGTTAAGAATATAGGATTAAGAGAATTCAATGATCAACTTTCCATAAGAATAATGCGCTAATGCTAAAAGAGTGAGCTTTCCATCATAATAGTTTACAAATCCAACATTTATCGTTTTATTATTGTTACTTTAGATTACAACATTCAAAACCCCCTAGTTACTACTAGGTAACACGAAAGAAATAGACTATCGTTGTGGCTCTCTTGGGATTCGACTCCGACTTACCACTTTACTAGTGGATTGTTTAGTTGGATTATCTTTGATAGGAACAATGACCGTTTTACGCATGTCACTCTCCTTGACCAGCTTTCTTCTTGAACCATTTCTTGACCATCTTTGTCATGAGGGCGACTTCCATGTTATCTTCGTCGTCATTGATTTCCATCTTTTCTAGAACTTTTGTAAGCTTCAAATTGGTTCCAGTGGCTTCTTTAGTAGCTAAGCCCTTCCTCATATCAGCGTTCTCTTGGTCGAAAAACTTGCCAAATATGTCGACCATTGAGAGCTTCTTGCAATCTAGAGATATTAGAGCGATTCTTCGGGTGAGCTCGAACTTTTCGCTCATTGCATAGATGACCACTAGTGTTAGCTCTGAAGCGTCAATATTTACACCAGAACGCTTAATTTGTTCACCATGATACTGAAACGGGATCGGCATGCGGACATGCTTTCACTAGGGAGTTGCTTGAATGCTGGAACTCTCTTTGAAGAGTGAATTTTTTGGTGTTCTTTTGATCTTCACTGCCTCTGTGAGTGGAGATGATGGCGTCCCACATATCCTTGGTCATTGGTATGCCAATGACCTTGTCAATGTCTGTTCGTGTGAGTCCACATAGAATAAGTTTTCGACCTTTTGAAGAAGCCAATGACCTTGTCAATGTCTGTTCGTGTGAGTCCACATAGAATAAGTTTTCGACCTTTTGAATTCTTCTTCATCTTGACATATTGCTCATGTTGCCAATCTTTCCTCTCCTTAAATTCTGGAAGCACTTCATGCCAAGCTCGATAATCTTCCAGCACTGGTAGTCTTGGGTTTGAATGAACATTGTACGCACTCCTAGTCACCAGTCAAGCTCTCCTTCAAGAAGCTGATGAAGTTTATTCAAGGAAATCCCTAGGTTGAATTCTCTGTTCTTTGTCATCATTATGGAATCAGATCCTGCTCTAATAACAATTGTGGATCATGTGATTTGAGTACCTTAATCTAACTAAAGATTGTATCTTTTGTGCGGAATAAAATTAAGAACAATGATTGTCAAAATGATTTTCCTTATTGATTCTACTAGAGTTTACAACTTCAAGGCAAACACACATTTCTTAGTTCATTTCTAAACTCTCCTAGATATTGTGCAAACTCTAAATCAACAAAGATGACTTCCTGGAACGAACAACCTTGTTAAATCAATAATATAAACTATTTATACTAAAGGCATAATCGTCGAGAACTAATCTACGAAAAGCTAGATAAGAATAATAAATAAAACATTAAATCGTAACTGAATATCAAAGATAGCAAAGTAGATCTAACAACCTAGATTACGAACGTAGGAGATCTCTTGAGAATCTAACTTTCCCTTTATAGCATCTTCCAAGATATATTTCCTCTTTTACGCGCTTGGTTCCCTTCTTTCCACATGGTTCCCTTCAGCGTGTCACTCCCTTCTATTGTTTGAAACGTTATTTGCTCAGTTCCTAGACTCTAGTACACGGTTCCCTTTTTCTGGTGAAGCGCTTTGAACTCTTTGCTTTTCGCTTTAGCTTCCTAACTTAAGCTCGTTAATTCCTTCACTCCAATTACCTAATTTGAAAAGGCCTATTGATATCCTGCAATAACTCGCTCAAGGTAGATATTAGTATATAAAGATGTTTGTTATCATTAAATTTGAGAGATCATAAGTTATAAATACTAGTGGTTAGTTCCTATAACCAACACTCATGTGGATGGACAAGGCAGTGATGCCAACATTGAAGAGATATCGTTCACCAAGAAAAACGTGTGGTTGGTTGGAACGAGAGGACGGGATACCAGGAGGTTGATAGAGACTGTTTTCAGGAGTTCCTCGCTCAAGGTAGATATTAGTATATAAAGACGTGAAATTCAACAAAGAGATTATTGTCCCGAGTAAGTTTTGAAACACTCAAGAGATTTTTTGTGACTTTAGGAACAAAAAGAATATTATAAATATCAATTGGTTTATGTATAGCAGCTAGTTTAGAATACCTTCTATGAGTAGTAGGAAGGGACTCACCATTCCGACTCTGAGGCAAGTATTATCATCGTAAGGTTGATTAAGGGAGAGCTTGTCGAGGTCATGAGTGACGTGATGAGTGGACCACAAGTCAACATACCAAGGTTCAACTAGGGAAGATGGAGGATGTTGTGGTTAATGGTGCTGAGACGGGCCAGCAGTGTATGCAGATAGATGTGGCTGATACTGTTGTGGGTGACGATTGTTCCCGCGGCCTCTACCGCGACCACGACCATGACGAGGTGCAGCCATATACTCCCGCAAGTTGGTGCACTAATAACAATCGGCTGGCTCATGTCCCCGGCGATGACAAATCTGACAGATGTAACGAGGCCGATCAGTTTAGTCGTGCTCAGGCCGAGGAGTGTTCAGATCAGGTTCACTGGAGTAGGTTTATTGGGATACATGTGCAGTCAGTGGTGGTATGGAAGCAAGATCCTAACTTTCTTCTTCTAGGCGTTGTTCTTCTTGTAGTAGAAGATTAAGAAGTTCATCAGACGAAATTTCTTTGTCCTGCATCGACAGAGCTGCATCAAAACTACCATAGGATGGACCAAGATCGTACGTAAATAATGTATGATAAGATGTCATTGTCGGGAATATCAACAAGGCATTCAAGAATATTTGTGGATATAGCATGTTTCTTCTCGTAATAATCCAGAATGGACATCGAACCTTTGGTCAATGTTTGAAATTGATGGCGAGGATGCATCTGGAGAGATTTCATCTGGGCATGGCACATACATTCAAGAATAACCCACATTTGGTGAGTAATTGTTGTGCGAGCAACAAGACTGTGTAGCGGGGTTGTGAGTGTGGAACGAATCCACAAGAGAACGAGTTTAACTCATTGATTTCAAGAAGCGAGGGCTTGACTTGGGGTAGTAGATGCAGCGGCAGTCTCTATGTCAGCAACCGAGATAGTTGTGGGCGGTGCTATCTCCAGGTCTAGGCAATCGGCGAGACCATAGATAGAGAGTGTTTATTTGATCATTCCTCTCCATAAGGAGAAGTTGGTTATGTCCACACAAAGGGAAAATTGTGGAAAGTGGAAGATTGCTCGTTGGAACCAGAAGTCGTGGCAAGAATTTGAGGTGTGAGGCCGGGGTAAAGATGATTATCGGCAAAAGACTTGATCGATGAAGATCAAGGTTAAGCTAATACAATGTAAACCTTGTAAAGTATTGTGAAAAGGATGATTTTATTTTGTCATTAGACTTGGAATCTATATATATATTACAGAGAGAACTTACGAGAGAACTTAGAGATAGAGTTTCTACGTGATATCCTAACAAACTAAGGATATTTACAATACATTATTCTAAGAGATATAATTATTGAGAGAACCATAACAAATTAACTAAGGATATCCTAATAAATTAAGGATATTATAATATCTTTTTTTCAACAAGCGATACAAAGTAATTCTTTAAACCAGGAATTCCTAAATCATCAGAGTTGATGATCTTTACATCCAGCATCCTTCCTGGGTCAGCTGTAAGTCTAGGACTCTAAAATTTCCGAACCTATGGTTCAAGGATGTCAATAATGAAATCTACATCTTCATCAGTCCAAGAGCTTTTAGTGATGAAGTCAGTCACAGCATTGGCTTCTCTTTTGATGAGCGAGGTCTTGTAAGCCGGGGAAACTATTTAAGAGCTCATCTATGTCTTTGAGGTGTTATCAATGTCCGATGGCACCTTCAAGGTTTTACGAATAGAGTAAATGACAGTTGCGTTGTCACCTTCAATGACGACTTTTCCGAAATCCAAGGCGAGGGCCCCCCCAACACCAGCCAAAGCGGCGAGGGCTTCCCCCTGAAGTGGAGAAGAAACATTGACTGATTTTTGATGAGCAATGATAATATTTCCAGTGGAGTTTCTAATGATGTAGCCAATAAAATTTCCGGAAGAGTTTACGACGCCGTCAAAATTGATCTTGATCCAATCATTGTGGGGAGGCGACCATCCTTGAGACCTGAGCTGGGGTTCTATGCCTAGGAAAGGGCGAGGAAGCAACAAAAGGACTCCTGAATGATCTCTTTTTTCTGTAGTTAGTTTTCCACATAGAGAGTTGGGATAGTGCTAAAGCAATAGCTTTTTCGTGAGATTCCGGATATTTGTACATTTCCTTGCGGAACACAAAGCAATTCCGATGTACCAAATGTTCCACCAAAGGAAGAATGCAAGTTTATGGTTCTGATTTAAATTCTTGAAAAATGTAGAATGATTGTAAAAAAATCTTGATCATTTGGGAAGTTGAAAGAGTATCCAAAACACTCCTCTAAAAACGAGAACATTGTTATGGTGAAATTGCATTGAAAGAACAAATGAGTGGTGCTCTCATTGAGTTGATTGCAAAGTTTCCGATGTCATTAACTTTAAGGTAATAGCAATTTATTCGTTCCGTCATAGGAAGGTTATCTGAGCACGCTTTCCAAAAGAAAAGTTTGATTTTCGGAGGGATGTCTAGCGCCAGATCTTATCATCAAAAGAACGGTTAGATCTCGCTCTCAAGGAATCAAAAGCTAATTTAGATGAAGAGTTTCCAGAGTGACTTGAAAACCAGAAAGGGGTGTCTGGGGATAGGAGTGCGAGGGATGTAAATTTGTTCTATGTGGAAAGTATTTCTACAAGAAGAAGTTGTCGTAGAGAGTTGATGTTCCATTGTCTGGAATTGGAAATAAATGATCTACTTTAATATGGCCGGATTGGGGTTGATGTGATCGATTAAGTTGGTGTTTGGAATCCAATGGCCATGCCAGAAGGAGATAAGAGATCTATCACCAACGGACACAGGATATTATGAAATTTTCTGTTTTAATATAAACAAGTCTGTTAAATTGCCCGGAGTACTTATGGGATTTCTGCATATCATATAGGCAGTTATTTTTAATATATTTCTCATTAACGATGGAGCACCATAAGGAGTCAGGGTTTGACAGGAGTCACCAAAGGAGTTTTATCAAGAGAGCTTTATGTGTTCGAAGGAGAGGCGGATACCAAGGCCACCTTCATTTTTTGGTTTGCAGATTTTGTCACATCCAATGAGGGTGAAAGTTCAGTTCATAGTTATTCCAGAAGAATCTTTTGTAGATATCATCAAATTTCTTCACATAATTCCTTTTGGAGAAGGAAACATTGCATTACATGATTCATCTTAGCCGAAAGGTTAGATTTGATTAAGACAGCACGACCATCCTGAGAGAGGGTATTGGCCTTCCATATTGAAAATTGTTGTTTCAAATTATTCTTGTATGATTCAAAAGTTTGTTTACAGATTCTCCAATAACGATGGGGATTCCAAGTATTGTGCTAAGCTTCGTAGTTATTCGGATGTTCATAATACTAGCTAAGTTTCCTGCCGACTGCTTTGAAACATTTTTCTAAAATTGAATGGAGCTTTTGCTGAAGTTGATCTTGAGACACTGATTTAGAAAACTTTGGAGGAAATGATTGATGTAATTTATATTCTTAATATTTGCATCAGCGAATATGATGGTATCGTCTGCAAAGCTGAGAAGCGGGAAGACATTGCCATTTATAGAAAGTTTGATACCCACCTGCCATTCAGGAGATTGGGAAACTTTTAAGAGTGAACGAGCAAAGAATTCCATGTCAAGGATAAAGAGAAATGGAGCGATCGGGTCACCTTGTCTAATTCCACATGAGGGGGGAATTCTCTTCCAGGTTGATTATTGATAAGGATTGACAGTTTGGAGGTTGTAATAGTTGTTTGATTATAGTGATCCAAATCTTGAGAGAATCAAAGGCTCGAAGTACGGATAGGCGGAAATTCCAGTCTAGTTTGTCATACGCTTTTTCCATATCGATTTTAATGGCCATCTATTTCGTAGTTTTAGAGTTGTTGTTATGGAAAGAATGAAAAATCTCGTGAGCAGCAAGGATATTGTCATGAATTAAACGCCTTCTACAAAAGCCCTTTGGAATTTAGAAATGAGTTTGGGCATCAGAGGTTTAAGTCTGTTGAGAAGTAGTTTAGACAAAATTTTATATGATGAATTGCAGAGATTGATTAGATGATAATGACTAATACTTATGGACATTCTCGTTTATTGGGATTAAGGCAATGAAAGTATGGTTCAATGGGAATGCATATACTTGGAGTGAAAGAAAGCTTTGATTGCCTCAATAAGGGAGGGTCAGATAATATTCTAGAAATTTTTGTAGAAGTCGATAGGAAAACCATCGGGCCCGGAGTCTTGTCTGGCGGTTGTTCAAACATTTGCTTTCTTGATTTCTTCATTGGTAGGATTCTTTATTAAAATATGCATATCCAAGTATGTGATTAATAGAGGAATTACGCTTAGGTGCTGACTCAAAGGAGATTGAAGTATTTTATTTTTAAATCTTTTAGCAAGTTCATTTGTGATCGTACTAGTAATATCTTCTTGCGATGTGAGGAGTTCTCCTTTGGATTGATTGAAATTTAAGGATAGCTTTCGGAATGATTGGATTTTCGCAACTGAATGGAAGTAACTAGTATATTGTCGGCATTATTATTGTTTATTTTTGCTTTATTTTCAGATTTTTAGTCTGGTATGTGAGTATGGAGTTGAATTTTCGAGAATGATTTTCTATAAGTTGCTAATGTACATATTATGAGGGTTTTGTAAGAGGTTTTAATAAAGATGAACCAACCTGATTTCCAGTTTTTTTGAGTTGTTCAAAGTTATTATGGATGTTCCTCCTGGACCAATCTTTAGAATACTATTTGAGTAATTTGAGCTTGTTGGAGACTTTAAACATGTAGGAGCCTTTCATTTTATATTTCCAGACCTTAAGGACTAGTTTTTGGTAGGATTAGGAGTCTACCCAGGCAGATTCATAGCGAAAAGGGAAGTTTAATTGAATTTGACTTATTTCCGATAGTAAGAGATATGAGCAGTGGTCTGAAGTAGTTAAAGGGAAATGTTTGGTAACGGAGGAAGCCATAATGTTAGTAAGTGAATTGTGATAGAGAACACGATCTAATCTTTCTAGGATGTTGTTGTTTTACAGTTGTTTTTTTTGCTAAGTAAACGGGAACCCAGCAAATTTAGCATCAATGAGTCCAAGATTTCTCATTATACAATTAAGGCGTTGAAATCGTCTAGGGGAAGGGTCAGATCCCCCCATTTGTCCAAGGGGGAAATTATGTCAATTAAATCTCCTACAAGGATACAAGAAAGGTTGATTTTAAAAATATTATTCTCAATGTTTTGCCAAATGTGGTTTTTTCGTCTTCCGTGGAAGGCGCGTATATGAAGATTAGGAGGATTTTCTCTTCTTGATATGGAAATTCAATATATATCACATTTTGATCGACTAAAATAAGTTTGAGCGTTTTTTTGTTGAAGTTATGTTTATGAAGGATCCACAGACCGCCTCTTGTATCGATGGCAGAGCACCAAAAAGGCGGTCAAAACCCATTCTCTTAATTTCTGATAGTGAGGGAGAGTTGTCTACTTTAGTTTCCGTAATACATAAAATATCAAAATGATTTGAATTTTATAAAAAATTAATTTCAGTTATAAATGTTGGTCTACGAACACTTCGAGAATTCAAAAAAGTTATATTTCATAAAATCAGGTTTTTAGACCTGCTACAAGTCAAGGTTGCCGATCCCACAACAATATTCAACTTAATATGTCACGCTGCAAGAGATGGAGGAGATAACCATATTAAGGTTGCACATTGTCAAAAGATAAGAGTAGCAGGCAACGGCATAAATCCAAGATTCAACTGGTTCAACATTACATCGTTCATCAACGAAGGAGTCTAAATAATAAGCATAAGTGGTCTAAGTTGAACTTCAAAAGGAAATTTCAATGTGTCAAGGTTCATGTCTAGTGTTGTTTCATTGCAAAGCATAGAAGAAAAGAGTTTAAAGAGAGAGAAGAAACCAACCTCACCGCCTATAAAACACTTCATAATATCATAGGGTCTGCAAGTATTCCACTGAATTACTGAGAACTGGCTACAATTCATCCAAATATAATGAAAGCGTTCATGATCAACATTCCAACAATTTAATACATCAATAGTACTTTGATCAATACCGCAATTATCCATTATAATGATCGAAAGAGAGTGCAACTTGTCAAGATTTTTATCAAGGATTGTATCGCTACATAAGCACTTCGTCACTGTTACGATTGGGTTATCAACCAATATATTATCAATCAAGGGAACATATGTATGTTTGTTTGAATTTCTTTGAATCAAGTGGCTTTCGCCAAAGTTCATAGGGCTTTCGCCAAGGGTCATGTGGCTTTTGACCATCAAAATAAGTAAGGAGGAAAGACGGAGAACACACAGTCCCTCAATTATCAAAAACCATGGATAAACAAACAGGAATTTCCAGTGTAGATCCAAGACTAAGATAAAATCACAAGACTGCGTAATTCAGAAAGTCTAAATCCAAACAGGAAGAAGGTAATTGATAGTTCATTGGAAAGATTTGTAACTTGATTCAACGGGAGTTGCAGCAGGATCTCTGCCGAGAAACAACTCCAGCGAACCCCGAAACCAGGCAACCCAACAGAAGCCCGTACCCAGCAGCGGAGAGGAGACCACGCAGTCACCGGGAACTGCCACCTACAGGCGTTGACGACAAGGGAGCGAGGCAGAGAAGGAAACGATCGACACCAGGTAGTCGAGAGAGCGAGCGAGCACCGCTGAACCACCACCGGAGATCTCACCTTGGAGGTCAGAGAGGGGAGGCCATCCTGCAGACCGTAGCAGAGATCAATGAGGAAGAAGAAGTTGACGATGTTGAGCATCCATACGAGGCTAGGCGTCATAGGGCTAGATCTGAGCGGGCAAGGCGGAGGCCACCAGAAGGACGGGAGCTTCGACATCAGCTGCAGAGTCATGGAGGACGACTGAGGGGGAACCGAGAGGAAGAAGGAGCGTCACTGGAAGGAACAGACGAGGGCGAGGGGTCGAAGAGACCAAGGAGGAGGCCACCAGCATGCCTCAAAAGTCCGGTACCAGGGCGGCGGCTCGGATGCAGCGGCAGCGGCACCATGGATTGAAAGCAGAGGAAGAACAGGGAGATCGGCAAAAATGCGGACTAAAGAGGGGAAAGAGTAGTGGCGGCTGCTCGAGTTGAAGTTTGGAAAAAGGATGGGTTCAAGTTTTGCATTTGGGAGTTTTTTTTAATTGCCTTTGAATTGTTATAATGTGTAAGAGAATTGTGGATATTACAATCTCTTATATTAAAAGTTATAATTATAGATAAAATAATATATTAAAAGATAATACATAGAAAGCACGGCTTATTTAAAACTTTGTGGAATGAAATCCTTGGCCACTGAGAGTCTAATCTTTGGCCAATGTACAAACATTCAAAAATTTCAGTCCATTAGTCTTCAAAGCCCAAGATATATAGACCTGGTCAAGTAGAAGATCTAGAATCCGAACTTTTAGCTAGCTTGCTCCTGGCAATGAAGATGCAAGACCAACTTCACAACCAAACTCAAGTAGCAGAAAATCAAACACCAACAAAGTTTGAAAGATTCAAACATTTAGCTACAGACCGGGCATGGTAATATCTGACTGTTTTTTTTTTTAATGCAGGCCAACTTGTTTCCTTGTATAGCTTAATTAGCAAGTACAAAATTTAGGACCCGCAAAACCGGGCGTATGACCGTACAGTCATATATCATTGAAGAAAAGTGTCATGTGAGAATAATCACCTAGAAAATGGTTGGCACCACAACCACTCCTTGTCTAGCTACAGACCGGGCGTCTAACCGCGCAGTCCTAGAAAATGGTTGTCGTGGTCCTATAACTCCTCAAAACAAATGCGGAGTGTTTTTTCAAAAAAAGGCAATTTTTCACAAAAAATACTTCACACATTTTATCGGAGTTATAGGACTGCGCTACCCACTTTTAGGGACTGGCAGTTGACTGTCGTTTCCTTTTCAGCAAATATAAACGAAAAGGAAATGAATCTGAATTATTTATGTGTCTTTGTTCATTTATAAAATGGTCGTATAGAGAAGAAAAATTATTATGTGAGAATGATCACTTATGAGAAATGAGAATGAATATGGACCATCCAATTTTTCCATCATTGACAAACCGTTCACTGATGTTGACTCTCATTGACCGATTGCTGACCGGTGTTGATCAATGATGACCGACATTGACTATTGTCCATTGTCCATTGAGTGTGCACTAATACATAGAAATCATGCACTGATGTAGAGAAATCATGCACTTTACAACTAAAATCATGCACACTTTACATTAACTCGTGCACTTTTAACCAAAACTTGCACTTTACACTAACTCTTGCACTAATGCAAAGAAACCATGCACCTTTCAACTAAACTCATGTATATTAATTCATGCACTTTTAAGCAAAACTCATGCACTTTACACTAAAACTTCCGCACTTTAAATAAAACCCATGCAATTTACAGTAAAACCCATGCACCTTATTGTAAAACTCATGCACTTTTCAAAAAAACTCGTACACTTTACTGAAAACACATGCACTTTTCAAAAAAAAACTCGTACACTTTTCAATAAAACTCATGAACTTTTAACCAAAACTCATGCACTTTACACTAAATTCTTACACTTTTTAACAAAAATCATGCACTCTATTGTGAAAAACATGCACTTTCCAGCATAACGCATGCACTTTACATTAAAACGCATGCACTTTTAAGAAAAATGTATGCACTTATGACCAGAAACCGTGCATTAATGTTTAGAAACCATGCACAAATGTCAACACACAAACCATGCTCTAAAACAAGAAAATCATGCACTAATGCACATAAATCATTCACTAAATCATAGACTAATGCTAACACACCACTTATGCACTAAAATAAAGAAATAATTCACTAATACTAATGCACCACTCATTGACCGACAATGACTGTCGGCGACTGCGTTGACCACCATTGACTGGTGTTGACTATTGACCATTAACCACTAATCAAGAGTGTTTTCCATTGACCATATGTTCAATCCTAACCATTGAATTTAAGATGTATTCTTAGTTCACCATTTAAGTAATCATTATCCTATGAATCGGATCTTACAGAAAATACATGACTATTATATAAAATAATTTTACAACTTCTTTGAATAAATGTATTTGTTTCTCCGGTGTTGGGTGAATTCAAAAAAGATGAAACACTTCATTTCTCATTTATTCGGACATGCAAAAATTTTTAGAACAATATTTTAATTATAATTTATAATTTATGATCAATGTATCATGAAACTGATTTACGTTTATTTCTTTCTCTTTTCTCTTTCTGAAAAACTTCATCAAACGAGGACTTGAAGTTTTACTTAAGTACTTCCTCTGTTCCGAAATATTTGAACAATTTGAGCAAAAGTACACAATTTAAAGGGCATTTAATGAGGAGAGAGGTATAGAAATGTGGTGGATTAAATTAATCTCAACCAATCAAATTACAGCATTGAATTTTCTGTAGCCAATGAGAAATCAGTATACTGGTGTCTAGGATAACCAACATGGCACTAAATTGTTCTTACAACTTTACCCCTGTCTACTTAAATCATCTTCAACAACCCATATTCTCTACCTTAACATGGCTTCCTGTAACCAATACAAACAAAAAAGTCTTATAAGAACAACACAAATAACTCAAAGAAACTCCAATGGGGACTCAGAGATGAATGTCAATATAAGGCAACCATGTGGGAGATTGACATTCATCCCTGAACATGAGCAATGGGGACTCAGAGATGAATGTCAACCTCCCAACATATCATGACAAACCGTAGGCAACCATGCAAGGGACAGAGCAACCAATCCAAGTATTAACAATCCATGTGGGAGATTGACATTCATCCCTGAACATGAGCAATGGGGTCTCAGAGATGAATGTCAACCTCCCAACATATCATGACAAACCGTAAGCAACCATGCAAGGGACAGAGCAACCAAGCCAAGTGTTAACAATCCAAGATAGTGAAAGATCACAATGTATCTAGCAACAGTTTAGGGTAAAGGACAGTAATCATGCAACAGACATACACATGCAACTCATCCAGTATTTAACAAAGCAAGGCACGGAGCGATCGACATCGATCTATCAACAATAAGGGAAAATTCAGTGATCACACAACATGAATAACACATGCAACCCAGCCAGGGTGTTTAACAAAGCAAGGTGTACAGAGATCGACATCGATCTGGTAACAACCAAGGGGAAACGACTGTAATCACACAACCCAATTACACATGCAAAACAGTCAGGGCTTTTGACAAATCAAGACACGGAGAGATCGCCATCGATCTAGCCAGAATGAAGGGGAAACGAACGACATCAATCACACAACAAAAAATACGCATGCAACCCTGCGAGGGCAATGTAGCAAATCAAGACACATGGAGATCGACAGCAACAATAAAGGGGATCCGACATGCAAGAACATCAAGGTAATCGATCCGATCTTGAACTCAAATTTGAACTGCAAACACTCAAGATCGGTTTAAATCACCCAAATCAAGCCAAAACACCGATTTCAAGATCAGTACCAATATTGGGGACGAGAACAGAGCACCGAGAAAGAAGATCAAAGAAATTAACATAAACAGAGCAAGATTTGTGGGGACATCATCAAACAGAATTCCCAAAGGGTAAGATCGAGATCGGATTCAACCTTCATCTCAGGATCTAGTTCAATCACCCACAAGCTCCAACAAAAAAGCACCCAAATCAACCGCAACAAAATACAGTATTGGGGACGATTTTAATCACACAAATCAAACATAAAAAGCAGTTTTCAAGTTCAAGATTGTGATCAAATGCGATCACGGAGAGCCAGATGAAGATCGAGGATCAAGATCAAGATCATCGATCAAGGGGAAGATCTGGATCAGAGATCGGAGGCCCAAGAAAAAAATTCAAACAACACACATAAAAAGAGCCAATCCGGGGACGAGAAAGAGATAGAAGAAGGGATCGGACCAAGATCCATGACAAGAGAGGCGGGGATCAAGCAACGAGAGCGGCGGTGTAGGGAGTGAATTAGGGTTTCAGTGGGGGAGAGAGCAGAATAAGAGAGTTCTAGAGAGTGAATGAGACTGAGGGAGTGAAGAGTGGGAGAGAGAAGAATAAGAGAGGGGTAGGGAGTGAGTTAGGGTTTCGGTGGGAGTGTTTTGGGCTGGGTTAGGTTTGGGTTTGGGTTGGGTTAGGGTATGATTAGTATGAATTTGGGCTTATGGGGTAGGATTTTGTTTTTTTTTCCAGCCCAATTAATCAATCTCTAGAAATAACTAGTGTTTCTTTAATATATTTTTTAATTTTAATGCTACAATTAATTTTAATTAGATTTTTTCAAATGTAATTAGTGAAGTTAAGTATAGTTCATGAGTGTAAATTCTGTTGAAATTTGAAGATGAAATGGTTTTGGTGGGAGAAGTAGTTGGAATATATGGGTAGTTGGGTATGATTTGATAGTTAGAGAGAGAAATAAATAAAGTGAAAAGTGATGATGAGTATGAATAAAATATGTAAAGAAATAGAGTTATAGAGGTATTAATGGGAGAAAGAGTATGTATAAAAGAGGAAATTGTTCAAATTCAAGGGGACAACCGAAATAGAAATTGTCCAAATTTAATGGGATGGAGGGAGTATATGCGTACGTAATTTCATACATACATTAGAGGGTCCCTGCTTTCAAAATACCGCCACTTCAGTGGGCACCGGTTTCTTATTTACACGCACATGTTCTTTAAGTTGTTTCGATAATTGGCCGGTTGACGTTTTCCACTTGCAAGAAAAGGTCATTGCGTGAAACTTCATACTCTCTGTAGGGTTATTCGATCAACATATTTTGCCAACAAAGTCCATGTCCATTCATGTTTTTTAAATCAGGAGATTAAACGTTGAAGAACATAATTACTTTTAAACTTGTAAATATATCTTGCATTCACGTAACACGTTAAAAAAAGTTAGTTTCGAGGGTCTGATAATCTTGGACTGCTTACACAAATCATGTTAATTCACTTTTCGAATAAAGTATTTTGACCTTATAGAATGTCTGGGTCACACGAAATCTTTGTTGGGATAATCCGAGAAGGTCAATCTGTTTCAGGCACAAGAGAACAGATCATGAACGTAGAGAAAATGTAAAGTTTCGTAACTTTGTAAGTGATACGAAGACCTCTATTTATAGAGATAGCAAACCGAAACAGTTACGGCAATTACTGTGGTTACTGCAGTTGCGGCGGTTGTGGCGGTTGGGCGGTTATGTCGGTTATATTCGGTTAATTAACTAAATCTGGATTATACCTTTTTCGAGAAAATCTGTTAATTTCGGTAAGGGGCTCCGCCCCTCGACCGCGCAAGGGGGTTGCGCCCCCTTGCCTCCTACTTCGTATTCGCGATCGATAGCTCGTTAGCTCAACAAGTGTGCACTCCGCACTCCCTAACTTGTTTCCGAACTTAACGTGAAATCGCACCGACCTCTAATAAATCAGATTACTACTAAGATATATTGATGACACTGAAATCTGAAATAAAAAGCAATGTGTTTGTGTGATTAGCCTATCTAGCTAGCTTAACTTGAAGATACCGTACGTGTAGATGACTTTATTAGGTTACTTGTTATGCTGGTCATATTGTACAGTATTAGTCTTGCTAATTTATAAGATTAGAAAGTTTGGCATGGACCAAGTATAATACAGAGCTACGTTTCTGATAAATAAAAGTCATTAATTGAAAAGCACGTGTGAGGTAGCCCGTGGATTTACGTGTGTACTCAAAATTCAAGTAATGGCTTTAGATCAAAGGTGATTTTAAAAGTATCATACGATTATTATGTTTAAAAAGAAATAAAATTATTTGTCCTATTTTTGAATAGCACAATGTCTAAAAAGATGAGTGAGTATTAGATCTGAGCAAAAACGGGCTGGTCCGCTCGTTCGCCTAGCCTGCGCAGAAAAGATGGGCGCATATGGGATAACTTGTCCATTTTGTTGGGTTAACCTGGCCCAACTATTTATATGGACGGGCAGTGGACGTTACATTTAATCATTTAGCTCGGTTAGCCAGTCCATAAATTCGAATTATTATTTTTATTATTAATATAATTTTAAATAGTAATATAGTATATTTCAAGTTATTTTAAAATTAAAAAATATAACGTTAATACATTATCATAAAATATGAGTAATTGAGTCCATAATTTTAACCCAAAAAAACTATACACTTTGAATTTTAAAAATTAATTATAGCAAGACTAAGCTAAACCTAAAAGCTAACACGATTCTAGCTGGCCTTTTCTTACAACTATTTCTTCCATTTATGTCATTGTTTCTTAGTTTTCAATTCCAGTAAATCATTTATCTACTTCTCTATTATTTTGTTCTTTCCCAATTAACCATTTCACTATTTCAGTTAACCATTTCACACAACCATGTAAGTTTACTTTCTTCAAGATATATCTATAATAATATTGTGTGTTTTATGAAAGCCTTTGTAATCATTGTTATTGTAATCTTATCAAGTATTAATGCATTAAACATCTTTTAATTATTTTATTTATTATGTGTAAAACGTTTTCCATGGGCAACCCGCGTCTGCCCGCATGGGCGGATATGGGGAGCTTTCAAAGTCGTTTCTATAAGTTGTCTCGACTCGCCCATGTGGACACATTCACCCATGATCATGCCTACATGATGCTCATTTTCTGAATCATTCTAAATCTAATATTTTGTTTTATTTTAGATTTTTATTGAGGCTATGATCCACAAATCCCAAAGGTCTAGATTCAAATCTTGATATACTTTCATTTATAATGAGTGTTGCGATTAGCCTTTTTTTAGGGTCTCAGGTTTTGGTTAATCAAAAATATTAAATTAGTTGAAACAGATTAATCAAAGGAATAACTTTTCGGGCCGGTTATCCACCGCACTCTTTTTTTTGCTAACGGTCGCACTCTGATTAGTGATGATTAGTACGTGTGTGGCACGTCAGGAGCCTTGCCCATGCACCTCGTCAGGAATAGAACTCATGGCCAAACGTGACGAGTGACGCGTGGTCTGCTCATGACGAAGAATATATGGTTTGCTCGTCACGAAGCTCATGTGGTGTGCTCATGACGGTTGGACCATGGTTAGCTCATGACGTGGAGCGCTAAATTATGTATGGGGGTATTTTAGGGGTTCATAAGTGTTTGTATTGGTTCTAAATGGTTATTTATGTCTTTTGTGATATTTTTGACAAGAAAATCACATGAAATCATGGAATTAGGCTTTATGGGATTGTAAGCGCGTTTGGCAGGATGAAAACATTGTTTAAATGAATGAAAGATGTGTTTTAGGGGTTCGTAAGTATTTTTATTGATTTTAAATGGTTATTTATGCTTTTTATGATATTTTTTACAAGAAAATGATATAAAATTATGATGTTAGGCTTTATAGGGTTGTAAGTGCATTCAGCAAAATAAAAACGTTGTATAAGTGAATGAAAGAGTTTGTATTGATTGTTAATGTTTATAATGATCTACTTGAGATATCGTGACATAATGTAGGACATAAAATCATCACCCTACTAATGCATGGTATGTAACCCACTTCATCTAGACTCTTAGGGTTTATATGTTTGGCCTATTAGTATGAAACTTGTTTTGTATATATATTATGCAAATACAAAGTAGCAAGCTTCCATGTGATTTCTAAAATTCACAGTTGATTTTCTGAAATTCATATTTGGTTACAGTTGGTTTACACCCACAATGGATAGAAGTTGGATACAATACATATACAGTTGTCTTGCAGAAGCACATTTTTTCCTATAAAAGATTCGACGTTAGAAAATATTTTCTACACCCACAATCCCTATTCAACAACCATCTCACTGATAGTAGATGGCTTCTTCATCATCATCATCAGTCACAACGAATAAAGTGTGTTATTGTGGTTTTCCTTTAGTGCAACTAACCGTGGAGGGTCGGTGGAACTTTGGTAGAAGGTTTTGGGGGTGTCCAGAATTCGACACATATGATGTGAAGAAACCAAATAACGAAGGAGGTTGCAATTATACAAAACGGATGGATCCACCATTCAGTGAGCGAGCACAAGAGGTTATTGATGAACTGCGGAAAGAGAGAAATGCGTTAAGTGAGTAGAATGAAGGTCTTATGTAGTTTAGTTTTAAGGCTAAAGAAGATATCAAATTTTGGATAAAGTTAGAGTGGTTAGATATATAAGGCGTCTTAAAAATTCTAACCCATGATTTCCCTTTTTTATGAAATTTTGCAGTGACCAAGCGGCTTTGTCTTGGGAGAAATATCGAAAGAAGAATTGTCTTATTTAGAATTAATGTAATGTTATTTGAACAATGTATTAATCAGACAACGTGTAATATTAATTGTCTTGATGTTGTAATCCCTATTTAGTTTCATGATAAGTGATTAAGAAATTTTGTGCATTGTTAATGAGACTAGAACTTTTACACGACAAACATACTCATTAACCACTTAATCATTAAAAAGAAACAACAACACTTAGCAGTAAGGAAAGAAAATCCCACAATGAAGCACAAAAAAGCCCATTAAACACACATTGGGATAGCAATGTGTAATTCGGGAAATGGGCTTATAACTAGGCCCTAATATGAAGACTCTCATCAACTTATTCTTGGATTTCGAAATGCATATGATCCCTAGTGTAGTGTAGCTATAACAGATGTGACCTTACATCCAGTCTTTTTGCCGGATTTGCATCTTAAGACTCGGGACTTTGTCTCCTCTCATCATGAAAGAGATATTAAAAATTGCATATAAGTTGTATTGTAGTTGAACCCCTCTCTCCCTCCAACTTCAACTATAAATACAGTGGTTTATGGAAGAGCAAACTCATCCCAAAACATCTATTTCCTTGTTAATTTTGGAGTGTGATGCATTTTGCAAGGGAGTCTCTTAGGTATTGTGATGGTACGGTTTCCACCATTACTATACGACAAACCATGATGGGAGCAACATGTGTCCAATTCCAACATGGACAACGTCAATCGTTGCACAACAGTTCTATGGTGTTCCTCAAACAGAGGTAAACTTTTATTATATGATGATTTATAAAAATCTTATAAACTACAACACTAACAAATCATATGGTGCAACATGAAAGTGAAGCAACATATGACTTCAATCATCATTATGAGCATGCTCTACTTGTTTATACTCAGTACTACATACGAACAAATCCTAGATGCACGGACCTAGACTGGGATGTTATATCTGAACAATTGGAACGAGGCAACAACATTGGGGAAAGACCTAGGGGGTTGAAGTTAAGGTTTAACATGCTGAAACAACTGTTTGTGGAATGGACAAGGTTTAAAAGGGATTTTCCTAGTCCCCACCATCCTATTCATAATGATGAATGGTGAAAAACAACTTGTCCCCCGGAATTTGATAAATTCAGGGATCGTCCCATGGAATCCAACACGGTTGAGCTTCTATCCCGAATCCCATCCAACTTCATTGGTTGAAGGTCACATTTGGCAATTACATGGCGATGATTAGTCTTCTATTGTTGTGTTGTGTTCTAGTTGTTGTTTTATGCATCGTTTAACATTGTTTATCTAAAAATTTGTAACCTTATTTAGTTTATGTTGGTCCTATGTATCGTGGAACGTTGTTTATCTAAATGGATCTTTTGTTTGTTGTTTGTGATATGTTGGCTTGTTCAATTTGGACCCAAATATTCTATTTCGGTAAAACTTGGCCCATGTAGGAAAAAACTAACCTGTTTGTTAAATTATACTTGGTTGGAACATTGTAACTTTCTTGGGTCAGGTCCAGATAGTGTTCAAAATCCCAACATCGGGCGCGTCACGAGCGGTGCTGCAAACATTCGTCATGAGTGTATGTCGTAGTCATTCATGACGGGCCAAAGGCTATTCTGCAAACTCAGAATTAGGTTGTCTTATCAAGCCCATACTTATTTTTGATGTAATAATGGCTCAGAACTGCATTGCACATCCCAGCTTTCCACAGTTTGACCACTTACTTCAACCACACATTCTCCTTCTTCCCTTATTTATACACCTTACCTTCACCATCTTCAGTCAACATCATATTCACTCCTTCTTCCCCTAATTATACACCCTTCCATAGCTATTCCCTCCCATTTTATCAGAAAATGAAGAAGTTTTTCTATCAAAGTTCAAGAATATGTCAATTGAAAGGATAGAAGATGTAGAGGATGATGAATCAAATCATTGTCATCACGAAGAACAAAGGGTAGATGGTGTTGATCCAAATATATACTACCAGAATGAAGAAAATTTATCACCAGATTATAACAATCAGGTTAGTTTGAAGTCATATATAATAATGTATAGTCCAAACAATCATCATGTTAAATTTTAAGTTTGATGTCGTAGTGACATGCATGTTTTATGTTGCATTATGTGGTAGAACAAGTTAGTTTTAGGTCAATTTATTTATTAGGATAATGATATGTATGCTTTATGTTGCATTATGTGGTACAAGAGATAGTTTGATGTTGTAGTTGGAATGAAAATATGATATTATAGTTAACTGTATTTGAACATTAATTTTGTAGTTCTAACTTTACATAAAATGAAGATATAAGAATATAGTTGATGTTGTAGTTTAAACATTACATGTAGTTTGATTACGTATTTAGATGCTTATAGTTTCTATTTTTTATACTATCTAGATAGCACTAGACACATATCCATCATACAGCTCGTACAATACTGGAAATTGTTTTTATGGACAAGCATACGTTCTCGACTCGTATCGAAGCCTAGATCAGATATCAGTCTCATCTTTGTGTTTGGATAGACTCCAACAACAACAGCCATCTTCTGAGTATACCGTCATTCCACACAAACCTCTAAATGATCCATTCAATTGGCCAATTCCCACTTGGATTAACAAGATAGTCCCCCTAACACAACTTTCGGCCAAATAAACCATGTCATAGTACTCCAGATGCAGCTACATCCATGCAACCAAATGATGGTCAGGGTTCGCAAATGTGGGGATGGCCACCCTTGTACACACTCTCGAAGTTTGAAAATTATGCTACACCAGCTCCTGTTATAAAATCCGACTATAGCCAATTCTTCATCACAAATGGTGTTTTCAAAAACAAAGATTACATTATCGAGTGGGAAAAGAGGGAAACCAAGAAACACGACTTTACCCTTGTCAACTACAGGGTAGATAGAGGTTCAAAAGGAAGAAGCAATATCACGTGGTTAGCATATCAGAGGAGAAAGAAGAGCACACCTAACAAGTCACCAAGTGAGAAGGTAATATCTAGAGTGAGACAGTGTGATTGCCCTTTCACGATCCAAGTTTTTGAAGAGCTAGTAAACAGATGGAATATTGTCGTCCGACATGGAACCCACAACCACGTGATTATCGATAATCTACATGGAAATGCATACATTGTCCGTCCCACTAAGTAAGGGTTGAGGATGATGAGAGAGATGGTTGAAGTTCTTGTAAAGAAAAAGTATGTAATGGCAATGTTGTCAAGCCAAGAAAATGTCATGAACATCAAACAAGTCTACAACATCAATCAAAAGTTTAAGAGAGAAGGAATGGAGGGACAAACTATTGTGCAAGAGTTATTCAAGAAGTGCAAGGAGAAGAACTATTATGTGGAGTACAGATCCGATCCCGAAACAAACAAGATCACAGACGTGTTATTTGCAATCTTGGATGGAATACAACTTCTAAGGGAATTTCCTTACGTGATTTTGTTGGACTCCACGTATGCGAGTAATGTGTAAGTATAATCATCACAATTTATGTATTGTATTCTTTCGTGAATGAAAATGGTGATTCTAACTTAATATGTTTGTACTGTTATGAAAGTCCTTTCATCGAGATTGTCGGTTTCACATCAACGTGGAAAAACTACAACGTCGCAGGAGCATTCCTTGCCCACGAGCAAACAGAGAAATACACATGGGCCATAGAACAACTTGCAAAGTTGTTCTTGAAAGTGAACCAACACAACAACCAAACTGTATAGTGATGGATAGGGAGGCAACGTTGATGCATCCGGTTTACAGTATGCTCCCGAACGCCAAATTCCTACTTTGCTGACTTCACGTGCAGCACAATATCAAGCTATTTCCCAAAAACTTCACGGATAAGGTGCGAGCGGTAAGGGTGTCAAATGTGTACAAGAAACTGTTCTATAGCACTTCATAGTGGGACTACAGTTCTAAGCTTGAAAAACTGAAGAACGACTGGTGTGACCTACCAAAGATACATGCATATGTACAAAGAAATTGGATTAAACCGCACAAGGAGAAACTTGTTGATGTAAGGATAGATGACGCATTCACACTAGGCCAGAATGCTATAAACCGGTACTCCTTTTATTTCTTCATTTTATGTATTCATCTAAATAACACAATTACATATATGAGCTACAATCTATTGTCGTAAATGAAACAGTGTGGAAGGTGCTCATTCTGTGCTGAAGAAATACTTGTCTGGACCTAACAACAACTTATCCTCTATCTTCGATGAGTATCACATGTTACTGCAAAATCAAGCTCGGGATATAAAGGGAAGCCTCAATATGAGTTTAGAGACACAGTTCAGGCTTATAGATGGTGCATCCATATTCAACTTGTTGCACTACAAGGTCTCTGCACCCGCATTCAACTGTCTCATGGACGAGTACAAGAATGGGCAATTATCCAACCCTAAGCCATACTGCAGATGCACAAACATGACCAGGGACGGGATCCCTTTTTATCACGTGATTAGAAAATACATGCACACTAGGCAGTCCCTTCCTTTAGAGATAGTGCATATATTTAATGGGCAATTATCCAACCCCAAGCCATACTGCAGATGCACAAACATGACCAGGGACGGGATCCCTTTTTATCACGTGATTAGAAAATACATGCACACTAGGCAGTCCCTTCCTTTAGAGATAGTGCATATATTTTGGAGCACGCTAAGCATTTCTGATGTTCCCGAGGTTATAGATGAGGAGAAAATAAAGCGGAAGGTCAATAGGTCGTTAATGGATGATTTTTCTGGAAAGGAGTTTGACAAATTGTCAATGGATGATCAGTTGAATACTGTTAGACTCTTGAACAAGATAATGCGTCTAACAGTCTTCAAGTACAAAGGCAGACCATTTGGTGTACTAAACAAAAGATTCTCATGTTCTTGGGAGAGTTCAGAGGTGGACAAGGAGCAAACACCTCAAAGAAGGAAAAGAGCGGTATGAGGAAGAATGAAATTCCAAATCAATATAGCCAGCCTCCTTGTTCAGAAGGGCCAAGACTACTTGTGAACAAGAGAAATCACAAAATCTGGACAAGGAGTATGGGACAATGGATTCAAGGGTGGTATAAGATTATCTCTGATGGAAACTGTGGATATTGCTCTATAGCTCTTGGCCTTGTCATGGACCAAGATGATTGGGTTCAAATCAGCGATGCGATGGTAAGAATGGTGGAAACTGATTAGGAGGTTCAAAGCAAGATGATTTTTGCATCCACCACTCAGCAAGAAATGATTGAAAAGCTTAACAGGGAGTACACTTGGCCGACTGCTCCATGGTGTAAGTGGTTTACTATTCCTGAAATGGGGACGATTGTTGCTACTACATTCAATGTAGTGTTAGTTATTCTCGGCGATAACAATAGTAGCACACACTTGGCGATTCGTGCGACACAAAACTAGGTGCCCGATGAAGATATCTCAATTATATGTCTTGGTCACATACCCCTTGAGGAGGACTGGGTTGCAGTAAGTTTTGTACATTCACAATCATATCATTTTCATACTAAGGTTTTCTCTACTCGTATCGACTTTCTGATGTCTATGTGTTTTTTACAGGTTGTCATTCATCCTAACTCGCCACTCCATCCACTGAATGTATTGTGGAACTATCATCACGAACCTTCATCCAATGAACTAGTTGTCTCTTTACTTCACTGATTTGCGTCTTGGAAGTTCGATCTGGCAGAGACACCGACACAAGAAGGACGGGGTAGGAAACCACGTAGTACTCATGTCAATTTGGTTGACTAGTTGCGTTGTTTGACCATGAAATCTTTGCTTATGTACTCATCGATTATGTATGGTGTGATTACAAAACATTGTGTTGGTTTGCTATTCTTCTTAGTTAATGAATCATCAAAGACCTTCATTATAGAAAAACTTCATCATCAAACCCATTCAAACACATTGAATAATTAATAACATCTGGAAAAAAACTCTCAATCCTTCAACAAAATCAACAACATAAGACGTCCATAACAAAACTTACAACCTCCAAAATTAACTACCAACTACGTGTTACAAATCATGGCTAGTCAAAAAGCGACATGTCATCGAAACTGGTATGGATGGCCTGCCACATTTCATGCGGCACGCACACACCTTCTTCGTAGTAAGGCTGGAGGTAACCCCTCATACGTTGTATGCACTAAATGAATATTGAACAACATAAAATATCAACAAAATATATTACACAATGTCAATTACAGAACAATCTAATAATTCCTTACCCTTCCAAGTTCTTCGGCTGTTGGAGGAACAATGGCAGGTGGATGCGCTTTAAAAACCAGGCCTTGTAGTCAGGGGTAACCTCATGACCATTCTCAATAACCGGACCCATGTCTTCCACAGAGATTTTGTGGAATTGTTGCACATCCCATACCCATTGCGAGGTTTTTGTACTCGACCTTGTAGCATGATATGTTTCTATATCGGTGGGATTTGTCGGTGCAATTACAGGTATGGGAATCTTCTGGACCCGACCGAACTGCCTCGCTACTCGATCAGGCATGTACGGTTCAGTCACTTCATGAGAATACGCAAACACACCGTGAAACAATGAGGGTGTGAGGTCATCATCGTCTAAGTCCGGTTCTCCATAAGGTTGCCACTCGACCTAAAAAAGAATACATGTTTTGATTTACTATAAACTATAAAATAAACATCAATGTAACCTATCTTTTTTTTAAATAACACAAACCTCAGTATCTGTCATTTTATCTAGATCAGTCTTGTAGTTTCTGCCGTGTCTAGATGCAGCATTTTGGGCCCACTACTTGGCGTAAGGCAACCCACCTTCCCACTGACTTTCCTGGGGGCGCAACGTCGGGAAATACATGTAAATCCAACTCTGCATAGTTTGTTGAAATTATGAACATACTTATGTCAAATATAAAATAATACTCTTTATTTAAGAAACAAATACTCACCATGACTAGCGTATAGCACACGGATATCTGCCTACAATCAGCCCGCGAAGCCTTTCCCACTTCCCTATATGTGGAAGAAAGTAGACCAGCACCCCATGCTCAATACATGGAAGCAAGTAAACCAACATCATTGTGTGTGGACATCATGGAGGGTGATTGTAATCTCATCAAATGGGAGGCGAAATGAGTTGGTCTCAGGTTGCCACCTCTCCATGAATTCCAGGAATAGCCATGTTTCCACATGCTCGTGCATGAGATGAGAGATGTGGGAAAGTCGGGCAGCAATAGCAACTTTCTCTCCTGCAAGCTCGGGGTTGGGTTCCAAGCTCGGACACACTTGTGGATGAATTAGAAGTTTCATGTCCGAATCTACAATATTAAATAAATACTAATGTATAAATGTTTGTACTTTAATTAATACTAGCACTAAACAAAATATATTTAATAAAAGATATAACTTACAACGCCTGATAGATGTCGTATGCAACGTGGGAGGGGAAACTACGTAGCAATGTAGGGGCTTGTGGTCAACCCTTGATCCCTCTAGTCAAGTAAGGGTCGATGTTGTTGACCCTATTGGCTCTCCCTCTGTGCTTGTCCACATGCATCCTCTCCTGCTCCCCCTGCGACACCCTCCTCATCTGGTGGGGCGTTCCATAATGAATATTGCAGTTTATTATACATACTTGCTACTGAGGTTGTTCCTCCATAAGAGTTTCTTCCGTAGGCGCATCATTCGCCTCTTCGTATTGTGGGTTTCTATGCATAGGAAGAATAATACCTTGATGGTATTGAAGCCCACCACCCTGATGAGATTGAGACCCACCACCATCAGGGTATTGAGACCCACCACCCATTTGTTGCTAATCGTGGTACTCCGGCAACAATCTATGGGAAGACGACACCTATCCCATAAGCCATTACCCACAAAAGACATGGAATGCCTGGATGCAGAATCCATCGGATCCATTGGGTACGGGTATGGAGGGTGTTCAGAGTAACACGGTCTTCCATCAGTTGAGATAAAATGTCTTGATGGAGTATAAGCGGAGGCGTTCGCCCCCCCCCCCCCCCCCCCCCCCCCCCTCCGTCTTCTTTCCGGGCAACTCTAGTACCCAACTCCACTTCTTCTCTTGCTGCCTCCTCCACAGCCAAGCGAGCAGCCTCTTCGACATCTCTAACAGCATCCCTTTTATGGTGCCGTTCAGATCTAGCCCCCACAACACCCCCACGTTCTTAGCCATTTTCTTCAAACGGTCATGCAAACACAACATTACAATGTGAATGAAATTAAAATAATATCAATATCGCCCAAAAAGAGTTTTCAAAACCTAATAAAAAAGTTATTTATTCCCCAAATCTTCTAAAATAAAATATTCTAAAATATACTTAAACATAAATTAAAATATCAATATCACCCAATAAGAGTTTTCATCAAAAAGTTAAATTCAACTTCCAATTCATCATATGATACACTTAAATACAAACTAAAATATTCAAAATTAAAATATTTAAACTAATTTAATTATTAATTTTATTTCTAAAAAATAATTTCATTATTCTTTTTATACATCAAATTTATTATTAATTTTATTCATATCAATTTCATCTTTTACCATATAACACACTTAAATACAAATTAAAATATTTAAAATATAAAAATCAAAAACAATATTTAAACATTTTAAAAGATATAATTGTAACTTTTATTCGGATAAAATAAATAATAGTTAGTTTTAAATATCAAATTAATTGTTAATTGCATCGAGAAAAATTTCATTCTTTAACATATCACACGCTTAAATAGAAATTACAATATTCAAAATATAATATTCCAACAAATTAGTTTTTTAACATTTCAATAAAAATTAATTGTTAGTTTTCATCCAATAGATATATTAAATTTTAATTTTAAATATTTCATTAAATATTTTTTTCGGAATTCAACTATTCTCGTCCCTGTCCGTGGCGGGCCGCGCCAGAGCCTCTCATGACGAGTGGGTTGTGCCCCAATTGTCACGAACTAGTGAGCCAATCAGAACCGGTTTTCTCTCGCTAGTTGTCTTCCCTGCAGTTTAACACTGCTAAAAAAATAGTTTTTCTTTGAAAAACTGTTTTTTTACAACCTAATCTACAAATTCAACCTTAAAAAATACAAATCCAACTACTAATTTCAAAAATGCTAGAATTTTCAACCTAACATCTACTAAACCACTAATCCAACTTCAGTCTTCCAAATTTTCAAAATTTCTACCATAAAATGCAAATATATCACATTATTTAAAGTAAATAACAACAAAACTATCAAATCTTCCAACAATCATATGAACTAGTTATAGATCTAAATACTCATCAAATAACACAAATAATGATAGAAGATTAGTTACAAACCATATTATGTTCGATTATGAGCTTTGGATCAAAGAACAAGCAACTCGGAGGCGTCACGAGCGGTCGTGAACAATCACAAGGTATTTGGAGGCTATACGAACATCAAATTGCAAAGAGAGAGATAGGAAGGCGGGACAAATAGAATGTATGGGATATGGGGAGGTTTTTGTCTTTTATAAGCCAAAAATCGTGCCTCATCACGAGCGATCCAGTGTTGCTTCGTGACGAGGCGCCTGGTACTGGCTCGTGACGAGAGAATGGGGCGGCATTCATGATGATCGGTATCTGAATGATTCATGATGAGTGGAACCTTAACCATTCATGACTTGCGAGGATACTACGGTTAGTAAAAGATATTGTGCGATGATTAGCATTTCCTCACTTTTTGGTAGGACCACATATATTGTTGGTGGTGCAAAAGTTTCTTTTAACTAAATAGTTTAACTCTTGAAAAGTGGAAAGTTGGACGTTAGTCAACTTATTACTTTGGATTCATGGAAAAAACATGTCTAATATCCCTCCGTCTAATATGAAATACGATTATTTTCCTAATAAGAATCATGTTATTTGAAAAACAAAAATTCTAAAAATAATTATCCTGATTATTGGATAGTAATGAGCTAGATAAACCTTTCCGCTTGTTTTGATAATAACAAATTCAAGTATTTGATGTCATTTGTGTGTTTTAAGCTAACCAGGTATAGCTCGAGGAGTTCTAGGTGTAGCTTAAGCACAAGCGGACTAGTTGTGACCACTGAGGGTCTAGCTTAAGATCTAGCGAGAAAAGTTGAATCTCGCCAAGACATGATAAGAGTTGAAGTGAAGAAATAAGAAGACGGAAGGTCTATATTTAAGCGATCGAGTGTCGCTATAAAGCTAGAGGATCGTGCTTTAGAAGAAAAGAGAGAATATATAAGTAATCGGATTAAAGCGTGTCCACGGGTGGAATTCGTAGGCGTGTGCTTAGAGGATTTGGTCCAAGGAGAGAAGGTCGTTGAAGATACAGTTTAAGGGGAATGGAAACAACTGGAGGTTGTTAGGATTTTAATTTTTGGATAGTGGGCGTACGGGAATCATCAAGTTGGACAAATCAAGAGAAGCGCTGAAGGCACGGATTTCCAACGTGGAAGCTATAAGATCAAGATGAAGAAGCACAAAGCGATATGGAGCATTGATGCATTTCAAGAGTGAAGATAATCACGCGGATCGCTGAGGTGGTTGTCTTCAAATGCAGCGAGATATAGAATTGCTAGCTTAGGGTTGTAAGTTAGACTTTATTATATAATATAAGGTGTGCATAGGAGTGTTAATAGGCACGAGTTTTGAGTGTCACGAGCTGAAGAGAGCAAAGAGATTAAGGTAGAAAGAAAGCTAGAGGAAAGCTACATAGATCTTAAGTCGATGTGAGCAAAGCTATAGCCTAAAACACTAAGGAGCTTGATAGAGAGAGATTACTTGTATGAGTTGAACGATACTTGTATTTTAAGAAAGAGTTGCACAAACCTAGGAGTAGATTAAGTGTGTAATTGTTTTTGATATAATACAAGTTAGTGGTGAGTTCATCACGGGCTTATTAGAAGCTTAGGGTTCTCACCTTGGTAAATCTTTGCACAAGCCAAGCAACTTTAAATCATTTTAATTGTGCTTAGTTGTAGCTAATCTCTATTTTGCAATCTAACTCTATAGATTATATAGCTACTTGAGTTTAATTTGAGATTACGACAAGTTTACAAGTTAAATCATCAATCCTACAATTGGTATCAGAGATAAGGTTGCTCTTGCATAGATTCTTACTCTCTCTATAGTCTGAATCATGACGGACAAAGAAATTGCTACTATGATAAGGTTGCTCAAAAAATATTTCAAGGAACAAAGAAATTTCAAGGAATTAAGAACAACTGGCACAACTTCGTACTAAAGCCAAAGGTGTTCCAAGTCCAGATTCAAACTCAAGCTCAAGAACTAACTAGATGTGATTAATGGCAGCTGAAGTTCCAAGCATAGAGATCAATACTGAGGATGAAGCAAAGAGTAAGTGGTATATTGACAGCGGATTCTCTTGTCATATGACAGGTAATCCTTCTCTTCTACTCTTGCTTCAAGCTAAAGATGGAGGTAGTGTTTATTTTTGGTGATAAAAAACACGGTAAAATCAAGGCCAACGGGAGTGTTCATCTCACTGACGCTATCAAGGTAAGAAATGTCAAACTTGTTGAAAGTCTTAAGTTTAACCTCTTAAGTGTAGCTCAGTTATGTGATCAAGGGGGAAATGATGTTATATTCAACACGACTTTTTGTATTGTGCGAGATCCAAATTAGGAGATCCTAATGAAAGGTAAGCAGGTTGATAACACTTTCCTATTTGATTATAGCTTTTCCCCAGCTAGACAGATATGCCCCGCCACACTCAAGGCGAAGCCAAATCTATGTCATCAACGCATGGGACATGCCAGCTTACATATTCTACATAAGATTCAATTCAAAGGCCTTGTTCGTTGTCTCCCTTGCATCAAACCAGACTCAATGACCTCATGCTCAGAGTGCTCCAGATCTAAAGCGAAGGTAGTGTCCACCAAAGCACCTCTAGAGATCATCCATATGGATCTATGTGGACTGCTATGCATTCAAATCGAAGGACGTAATCTCTACATTTATGTTTTAGTTGATTATTATTCTCGCTTCACTTGGACTCTCTTCCTTAAATCTAAGGGTGAAACATTTGATGTTTTTCACAACTTAGCTCTTCTTTTAGAAAAGAGTTTAGGCCTCCCTATTCGTGCAATTCGCTCAGACGATGACACTGAATTCAAGAATAGAGAGTTCCTCACATTTTGCCAAGACAAAGGGATTGAGCATAACTTCTCAACTCCCCAAACTCCTGGGCAAAATGGTGTGGTTGAACGCAAGAATAGAACCCTGGAAGAAATGGCTAGAACTATGTTGCTTTCTAGTGGGTTACCATCACATTATTGGGCACAAGTTGTAAGGACAACGAGTTACACAATTAACCGGGCGATGTTAAGGCCCATCCTAGAGAAAACTCCCTATGAGCTACTCAAAGGAGGTACACCTAACATATCGGACCTAAAGGTGTTTGTATGTAAGTGTTATGTCAACAATAATGGGAGAGATCTCTTAGGAAAATTTGATACTAGGAACGGCGGAGTTGTATTCCTAGGTTATGCACCAGCTAGCAAGGTGTACATAGTTCTAAATAAAAGAACAATGGAGATAGAGGAAAACATTCACGTGAAGTTTGATGAGCGATCGCTTGATTCTACTCCAGCTACAAATGAAGATCCATTTCTAAAGGTTAGTTAACCTTGTTCTTCTATTCATCACTCCTCCTCCTCTCTCTGTGAAGGTTCAGCTAGCGAAGATGAAGATGAAGATGTTTTTGGTCTTCCTTCGAACACTAGAGTTGTGCTTAATGATGTTGAAGATCCAGTGAGTCCAAGTTCTTTTGATTTATGTACAACTGGAGATGTAGCGGGACCATCTCCAGCTCAAGCGGATCCTGGAGAAACTCAAGTGAGTCCTGGTGATGTCGTTAAAAGCTCAACTACAATAGCTCAAAGAAAGACAACCATCTTGACTCTCACAGATTTTACTCAGGTTGAAGTGCATAACTAAAAAATGAAGGACCATCCAGTGCAAAACATAATATCTTCATATGAACAAGGTACACAGACTCGCTTTAGCACTCAAAGTTTATGTTCTTGTTTGTGCCTTTGTATCGCTTCAGGAACCAAAGAATATCGCCCAAGCACTTCTCGATCCGGACTGGGTCATTGCAATGCAAGAAGAGCTTGAAGATTTCATGCGAAGCGAAGTGTGGGCGACTTGTACTAAATCCAGATGATAGGACTGTCATAGGGACGTGTTGGGTGTACAGGAACAAGCAGGATGACATCGGTGAAGTTGTGCACAACAAAGTCAGATTAGTCGATCAAGGTTATAATAAATAATAAGGTATAGACTATAATGAAACTTATGCACATGTCGCTCGCCTCGAAGCGATTCGACTGTTGATTGCCTACGATGTACACAAGGAATTCAAGCTATTCCAAATAGATGTGAAAACAGTCTTCTCTAATGGTAAGCTTAATGAGGAATTGTATGTTAAACAACCACCGGGATTTGAGGATCCAGCTTTTCTAGAGCATGTCTATTTTCTAGACAAAGCGCTATATGGGCTTAAACAAGCCCCCCACGCTTGGTATGAGTTTTTATCATATTACCTTCTCCAGCATAACGACAAGAGAGGCCTTGTTGACATGACTCTATTTATTAGGAAGTTGAAGGTGATGTTCTAATTGTATAAATTTATGTTGATGATATTGTATTTGGACCGACTAACTTGCAGTTAGTAGAAGACTTCAAGACAACGATGATCTCAAAGTTCAGCATGAGCATGATCGAGCTAACATTTTTTCTAGGTCTGCAAGAACCAACTCAAGAGTAGAATTTAGGTACATCAACAAAAGTAAGGAGCTTATAAAGAAGTACGGTATGGAGAACAACAAGCCGCTTCCTACACCTATCTCTAATACCACGAAGCTTGATTTGATCTTAATGGTGCAAAGGTCGATTCAACAACGTATAGGGGAATGGTAGGTTCACTTATGTATTTAACTACTTCTAGACCTGATATTGTCTTTGCAGTTGGCTCATGTGCTCGCTCCTAGTCAGATCCTCGTGCCTCTCATCTCAGAAATGTCAAGCGGATCTTTTGCTATCTTAAAGGCACATATGATCTATGTCTATGGTACTCAAGTGGCGGTGAATTATCTCTTATAGGCTATACCGACTTTGATTATTACGGGTATTTGGTTGATAGAAAGAGCACAAGTGGTATGGCGCGGTTCCTTGGTCCCTGCTTAGTTTCATGGGACTCAAAGAAGCAAAACTCCATCGCCATGTCCACTACGGAGGCAGAGTATATAGCTTCAGCTGCATGATGTTTGCAGCTCTTGTGGCTTAAGCAACAACTTGTTGATTATGGCATGTCACTAGGTAAGCTTCAAATCTTTTGTGACAACACTAGCGCCATCAACATCTCTAAGAACTATGTGCATCATTCTCACACCAAACACATTGACGTGCGACACCATTTCTTGCATGAAACATGTTGAGAACAAGAGAGTTGAGGTAGTTCACATATCTACAGAGGAGAAAATAGTTGATATCTTCATTAAGGCACTTAACTGGATACCTTTTTGCACCTTAGACTTTATCTTGGTCTTCTTCCTCTTAACTAGACCTCCTTTTCACTCGTTGTAAGTTCCCTTTACATTGGTTATGATCTAGCGTACTTTATCTTCATTGTGAACTATAGTTGAGTTCTGCTTCATGTCTTTTCTTGCTTGCTTGCTTATCTCTTCACAAGATCTATCTCGCTTGACTTTTGTATTGGATGCAAATTGAGTACTATTCTCTATATCTATTGCATGTTCTTCTTGTTCCACAAATAGAGAGTGGTGATCGTCTTCTAACCATAACATAAGCTTGTAGAAATGATCCACTCTTACGGTGTCCATTATTTGACTTTAATGTAACGCTTCCTGATTCCATGCATAGCCTCTCAGATGGAAGTATTCATTTTAGTGAAAAAGAGCCAGTTACCCTTTATATGCACATGCTTATTACATGATATATCTTGAGTGTGAGTGTGTTTTTTCCCTTATGATATGTGCATTATTTCCCCTTACATGCGCTTTAATATTCTCGATGAGCACTTTTCATTGCATCACATCTCAAGCATGAGCTTACTTCTTCCCAATACAAGTAACTCAGCGCCAAATAACCAAGCGCATGATGAATGAAGTTTATTATACAGCCTCTAATCCAAGCACGACTTGCTTATATCTAGGAAATCTGGCGAGGTGATATTCACAGTGAATCCAAGTCAGCTGAAGTCATTCAACAAAAGCATTGATCATATATATCTATTTTGGTCTTGCTTCGAAAGCTCGAGCTAGAGACCGGTGCCAAGATCATATGGGCAATCATAATTCCAAGGCACTCAGCCAACAAAGACATGCGAATTAATTCCAGACATTTGGTAAAAGCCAGTGAACGTATTGAGGAAGAAGGTGATTTGAGTTGATGCTCTTGTGTGCTTTCTGCTTATTATTGCGTGCATATATTCCAGAACTATTAGGATACCAGCGATAAAAGACGTGAGGATAATTATATATACCAAGTATGCCTTTGGTTGTTTATAGTGCTTAGCATGCTTCATGGTTACAGTCGTGCTTAACTAATCTGATGATTGATTTTGCTTGTTATTAAGTTGAGCTTGACTGTATAGCTCACTTTAGTTCCCTTTGTTGAGCTAAGTATGAATTTTTTTATGATGCCAAAAGGGGAAATATACAGGTTTGATCAGGTGAAGGATTGAGGTAGAATACTCTTTATGTTATTGAAATTAAGAAGATTTTAGACCGACTCGGTCTAAGGAGGAACAAAGGTATACCCACTAAAGTGTTCTTAGCGAAAATACTTGAGCTGATTTTTTATATTTATAGTACTTAATTAAGCTGAATTGCATATATGTAGCTTAACCTGAGTACGCTTTGAAATTTCATATGCTAATTTGTTAATGGGTTTGTCATCATCAAAAAGGGGGAAATTGTTGGTTTGAGCTAGAGCTGGAATGAGTTATCTAAACTTTTCTGCTTGTTTTGATGATAACAAACTCAAGTATTTGATGTTCTTTGTGTGTTTTAAGCTAACCAGATATAGCTCGAGGAGTTCTAGGTGTAGGCTTAAGCAAAAGAGTACTAGTTGTGACCATTGAGGGTCTAGCTTAAGGTCTAGCGGGAAAAGCTGAATCTTTCCAAGATGTAATAAGAGTTGAAGTGAAAAAATAAGAAGACGGAAGATCTAGCTTTAAGCGGGCGAGTGTCGTTGTAAAGCTAGAGGATCGTGCTTCAGAAAAAAAGAGAGAACAAACAAGTAATCGGATTAAAACGTTTCCACGGATGGAATCGTAGGTGTGCGCTGAGATGATTTGGTCCAGGAGGGAAGGCCGTTGAAGCTACAGCTTAGGGGAATGGAAACAACTGGAGGTTGTTAGGATTTCTACTTTTGGATAGTGGATGTACGGGATCGCCAAGCTGGACAAATCAAGAGAAGAGATGAAGGAACGGATTGCCAACGTGGAAGCTATAAGATCAAGCTGAAGAAGCACAAAGTGATATGGAGCATTGATGCATTTAAAGAGTGAAGATGATCATGCGGATCGCTGAGGTGGTTGTCTTCAAATGCAGTGAGATATAAAATTGCTAGCTTAGGGTTGTAAGTTAGAATTACTATATAAGGCGTGCATAGGAGTGTTTGTTAGGCACGAGTTTTGAGCATCACGATCTGAAGAGAGCAAATGGATTAAGGTAGAGAGAAAGCTAGAGGGAAAGCTACATAGAGCTTAAGTCGATGTGAGCAAAGCTATTATATTATATTAAAAAAATTATAACCACCTTTAGATAAACCTAGATCCGCCACTGCAATCATCTTTTGAGGTCCACTGAAATATTAATCACCGTTGTTGATAAATATTGTTAAGGTAAAACTTTATATACGTATACCACAACTAATTAATGATTAAATTGATCAATCCATTTAGGAATTTATTTTGATATATACATACCAAGCAGGTAATGGTACACGTACGCGCGTGCGAGCTGTTCAAGCATCACCTTCGCATTTCTGTATTTGGTCACCATACAACTAATTAATGATCAAATTGATCAATTCATTTAGGAGTTTATTTTGATATACGTACCAAGCAAGCAATGGTACCTTCGCATTTCTGTATTTGGTCACCAATCCATGCATACATATTTGGTATATGTACATTTGTACACGATATTTCCGAATCTAGTTACTTACGTACCATAGTACTATATGTAGCTAAGTAGCTGTTTCAATATTCATCTGGCTGCTCTTGTTTTAAGAATATTTTAGTTACAAACAACCAAATTAAGGTTGACGTTTTACTTTAATCAAATTGATTTCTATTTAAAATTATAAATGCATATTACGGATACATAAATTTTTACAGAGTTTTGCATTCAGTAACTATTGACGTGCAATTCAACTGCGTCCCAAGGCTTAATATTAAGTCGGGACTAGACCGGGCCCGAAGATCTTGACTCCTGGAGTTTGGAATGGGATCTTGCTCGCGCGTTCCTCCTCTTCATTTTTGTTGGGTCGTTCTTCTCCTAATGGCATGATTGTCGCCTCGGACTTGCGCAAGAAAACACGGTGGACCTGGAATGGGGTATTCCGGGTGGGGCCGCCTCTAACGCTCAAGTTATGGTGATGAGGAGGTAAAAGTGGGGCTTTTCTGGGGGTCACTTGCTTTTCGGTCCGGTATTCTTGTTTTTAAAGATTCGCATGGAATGTTCGTGGTAATGATTACGGTGATGATGATTGGGAGTCAAGGGATTTTTCGGACCCTTTTTCCCAACATTTCGGGTATTGTAGCCAACTTGCTTAGTGGGGTGAGATTGGATATTTTTGGACCTCCAAGTCATTTGTCCCATTAACTTATTAAATTGGTGACATTGGACCTACACCTTGGTTTCACAGAGTAATCTTTCTACTTTAGTGTATTTTTATAGAAGAAGTGACGATACTTCTTACACACTATTCTTTATAAAACCGAGTAAAAGTCACTTACAACAAAAAAAACATAATAAAAGTCACTCCCCTTAAATCATTAAAAAGAAAAGGGAAAAACGAATTGTGTTAGATAAATATACCTAGGGGTCACTCTTTAAGTCAATTCCCTTTCATCTTTCTCTAGTGTTGATGAATACAAACTAGTCTATCTAACTATCTCTTTGAGTTAAAATATTTCAGGTTCATGGAAACTGAGATAGGGAACCAGTTTGAAGTGCAAGGGAGTCGCTAGAATCAGAATCCAAATAGAGAATGAATAAAACGTGTAACACATCAAGCTACGCAAAGATAAACAGAGTGCGACTAAGATCAAGATGCAAGTCGCAAACCAGTTTTTATCAACCCTACACGTGTATATTGGACAAAGCATGATCATCAAGTTGATGTACTCGTTGCAACATCAAGAAGAGGAATATTATTGGACAATCAGGGTGAAGAGTCTAGCATACGTTGCTAAACCGACTCTTCTAGTCAGAGCTAGATCCTAGCTTATAAATAGTGAAGAGAATTA